>NC_048223.1:42187839-42238733 GCF_002007445.2 Ailuropoda melanoleuca
CGGCAATCCCGCGGGGCTCGGGCGGGAAGCCCTCGGGCACGTCGGGCAGCACGCGCCGCTGCGCCGGCCCCGGGCCCGGCGAGCTGGTGCAGAGCCTCAAACTCATGAGCCTCTGCCTCGGCTCCAGGCTGCACGGCGGCGCCAAGTACATTCTCGACCCGCAGGGCGGCTTGTCCTTCTCCAGCGTCAAGGTCCAGGAGAAGTCCACGTGGAAGATGTGCATCAGCTCCACGGGGAGCGCGGGCCAGGCCACGGGCGTGGGCAGCATCGAGTTGTTCTCCGACCGCGTGGCGGACAGCAGCGCCGAGTTGGAACGGCTAAAGAGCAAGAACCTGAAAAATAACGTGCTACAGCTACCTCTGTGCGAAAAGACCATCTCTGTGAACATCCAGCGGAACCCTAAGGACGGGCTGCTGTGCGCCACCAGCCCGGCCAGCTGCTGCCATGTCATCTGACCGGGCCCGCGCTGGCGGCTGGCGCGCTTCCTGCTCGGAGCGGTGAGGACCGGCTCACTTCACTGTTCTCTCTCCGGTTTCCTCTTGTAGACTGGGCGTTAGGGGCAGTTATTTATTACCTTCTCATTTGTTCGCCTGACGATGTGACAATGCATGGTCTTTGTGCATGCTGCTAGACACTTCTTTTCCAGCTGAAAAAGTCTATTGTGTAATTTTTACATTTATGATTTTAATGTGGATGATCAGGATTAAACTAAAATGTATATTTGGAACCTAATATAAATGGAGCACTTAGAAATCTGATGTTCTGCACTTAATCTAGAGAGAAAAAATGCTTTTGTTTCCTTGTGAAAAATCTAAATTCCTGTCCTGACCTTCTGTGATAACGGAAGCTCCGTGCTCTGAGGCACACTCCGTGGTGTCGGAGACAGAACCAAAGCAATAACGTTGTGATGCCGACAGGCCTGGAGCCTGCGAGCTGGTGCGTGCCCCGCCTTCTGAGGCCTGTGGGAGCAGAGTACAGCGAGCGTCTGCACTGAGAACCTTAAAACCATGATTTCAACATACCCACACCTGTTTGTCTTAAGCTATAGTGTGAAAAAAAGTTTGGGTTCTTAAAATTTAACTGAAAAAGATTTTCCTGTTTTGTACTAGGTGAGATAAAGTACTTAGATTTATAAGGCAGCTTCCCCGTAGTGGTAAACGACAGCAGACAATCTTCTTTTGTAATGTGACGAAGTGAACTGATGGTGTCTTAACTACTCATAGAGTGTGTAGTCTGTCTAACAGAACAAAAAGATGCTCGGGGTAAATTCCTTCCTGTAGGGCACACCCTAGGGTTTCCTTTAAAACCGTGTAGATAGAAGAAACTGCAGGGCCTAATACGGAAGCAAAGGTGCACACAGAGGTTGGCAAAGTCAAAACCCTAGAAATTTAAAAAAAAAACAACTGGGATTTGATTTTTAGGAGTTTGGTAATTAGATTGTCTCTTTTGTTTTTTCCATTCTGTATCCTTTAGCTCAGTAAGCTATGGGATTTGGCTGATCAAAAACACGTAAAAGAGCAAAATTCACACATACAGCAAACAAAAATGCACAAAGCCTGCTTTGTTTTTTTGTTGTTGTCGTCGTTTTGGTTTTTGCTTTTTTTTTTTTTTCTGGAAGTGTTTTTTACATTGCCTTCCTGCCAAAACAATAATCAAAGAACTCTTGCTTTAAATTTCCTGTGCAAAGACTACTTTTGACCAGATAATCATCTTTCATGGCATTTTATCTTGTAAGACGCAGTATATTGCAGATTGCTAATTTTGGAAGGGGCCAGATGCTGCTTTTTCAGGCTGTGCCCTGGGGGTCTTCAAAGCAGTGCTTATCCACATTGGTGATAGGATGTGGCTGGGCCAGGGTTGGCGTGCGCGCCTTCCCACACTCAGCAGCTTTCCTTCACGTCCCTCAAGTGACACTTACTTTGTCTGTAGAGCGGGCAGAGCACCAGAGGACTGCATTCCATTGGTCACGGTTTCTCCAAGTACACACTGACTCTGCTGCTTAGGGTTCATAGATTTTACTCCGAACTCTGCTAAACTAAGACGATACGTAAAGTACTTACTTACTCTCTAGACCTAGGCTAGATGTGTTTTAGCTACAGCTCTAGTTCGTTGTGATACTCATAATTGAAAGCTACCGGAAAAGATGTGTGGGTGAAGCCATAGAACATATTTGCTTGAAATTCTTGAGCAGGGATCTTATAAAGGGCCAGAAATAAGATGTGTGGTTCACGTAGATAGTGAGCGTAACATCTGTATTAAACATAGGAGAGAAGTTTATAAAGGGCATTGGCAATAAACTCTTTGTTGCAGCTGTTTTCCAAGTAATGTAAATCCTTTTTCCTGTGATGTATAGCCTTGGAATGGCACCTTTTAACTAACCCATATGTGTTTGGTTCCCAGTGGTTTTTATACTCCGATGTATATACGGTGCTCACTTTAGGATCGGCAGTGTTGACCGTCTATGCTGCATAGCTGTATTATAGCCTTATTAGTTGTGTGTGGTTGGTTGACCCTCGGGGTACGCAGATGTTAGTCTGAGTGGCGTCTTACTCATTTGTTCATAAGTGAGTGGTTGTGCATGTGTTGTATGTCATAGTATGTCGTCACATAAAAGGGAGGGAGCAAATAACCATTGCATTAAGATAATATTGGACCAAACTATTTACTAGCTCTGAACAGTTTCTTGTACCCCTTAACCTGTCTTCAGAAGTTGCATAGAGTTATAGTAGTGTGTAAATTAAATATTGTGGAAAAACAATTAGTCTTGTATTTTTATGTGTGTGTACATATATTATATATATATACACATATATATATATATATATATATATATATAAAATTATGTACTTCTGGCAATTCTATCTGTATTTAAAGATGTGACAATCTTGACACCGGTTATAAGAATAGCTGTGAGACCGAATCAAAGAAAAGCTATCCCTACCAAGTAAGAATTGGTGTGTGTTAAGAGGGTACAGAATTATCAGCGGATTTGGTCAGTTGCTTCCACTGCTGGTTGATTTTCCTCATTGTGTAAACATTGACAGGTATGTGACAAATGGGAAAAAAAAATCCAAATAATAAAGTGGCATATTGGTGTTCAGCAATATAAACCGCGTACCCTGTTTCTGTTTCTTGTCCTGAACGCAGCCGTATACGGACCCAGCCTGGGTGACTCATAGCTTGGCACATGCCGTACACCTGCGCTGCCAGCTGTGACTGAAAAAATAGCACTGGCACTGTTCTTGCCTCGAACTCAAGACCGCAAGTCTCAGGTGGCCCTGGGACTGCCCATTCATTATGCTTTATTTCCCCAATTCATCACTTCCCTCACCGTGCTCCCAAATAACGGAATAAACTGAAGCCGTTAGAACTGCCGCGGGCTTCAGCTTCACACTCCCACCTTCGTCTGAATCCGCATGCCCTGCCCTGTGTGATCCTGGGGTCACTTCCTTTACTCACACCTTGAAGCTGTATGGGGATGAGTGAGGCAGCCGCAAGAACTATTCATTCTCTTCTTTCTTGCACCCTCAGTCTTTGCCTCACTTCTAGATCATTCCTAACAGCAAACAAACATGACTTTATTCCTCTACCTTAAAGAGATGTCTTTGTTTTTCTCCTCTTCGCTCTTTGAACCCTTCCAGTCAGGTTCTTGCCGCTGTTACCCCACCATAACTGCTTTGCTCAAGGTCAGCAGTGACCTCCATGTGCTAAAACCAGTGGTCAGTGTTTAAAACCAGCTTTGAGATTTAATCCGCATAGCACATAATTCACCAGTTACACAATTCAGTGCTTGTCACTGCATTCTCAGAGTTGTGCAACCATTACCATAAACCCAGAAAGCAATCTGTACCTGTTTGCACTTCCCTTCCTGTCAGCTCCCCACTGCAGCCTTAGCCCCTGATGACCACTAACCCCAGCAGTCAACTTTTAAACCATGGTAGCGTTTGATGAGTTGGTCACCTTTCCTCATAAACCTCCCATTGTTCTGGGCCCCACTTCCACCTCACTGCTTTTCATCCCACTGGCTCCTCTCCCAACCTCTGAACTTGGAGTATCCCAAGTTCATTTCTCGATCCTCTGTACTTCTGTCTTCTCGGTCATCCCATTCAGTTTAACATTTACATGCTGATAGAACCCAAAATATATGTTTAGCCCACCTCCCAGGAACACCAGATTCCAACAACCTGTTTGACTTCTCTACATGGATGTGTCTAATAAGCACCTAAGTTTGTACATGCTCAAAACTTAAAACTTCCCTTCAAATCCTCACCTTCCTAATGCTTCACATCTCATAAATGGTGGCTCTAAACCTTTTGCACAAGTCAAGAATCTGGGTATCCTTCCCTCTGTCATTCCAATATCCAAGCTATCAGCAAATCTTACACACAATTCAAAAATTGACCAGTTCTTACTGCCTTCCCTGCCATCATCACAACTGGACAACTGTAAGTGCCTCCTGGAGGGTCTTGCTGCTTTTGCCCTTGCTTTCTCTTTTCTGTTCTCTGTACAGTAGTGTGAGTGATCCTTTTAAAAGCTAAATCATGCCATGTTTCAATGAAAGGTGTTTAATTTCCAAATATTTGGGGGATTTTCCAAAATACTAATTTCTAGTGCAGGTCTGTTTTGTCTAGAAATCATGCTTTGTATAATTTAAATCTTTTAAAACTTACCAAAACTCTTCTAATGGCTCAGCTAATGGCCTTTCTTGGTGAGTGTTTTTGTGAGTGCTGGAAAAGTGCAGTTGTTGGTAAAGTGTTCTACACATGTCAGTCCCAGTTGCTAATTAATGTTAGTCAAGTCTTCTGTATCCTCGTTGATTTTCTGTCTCGTATCAGTTAGTGAGAGAGGAGTATTGGAATCTAGAATTGTGGATTGGCCTATTTCTCTTTTTAGTTCTATCAGCTTTCCTTCATGAACTTTGAAGCTTTGTTGTTAAGTACATACACATTTAAGATTGTTAAGTCCTCCTGATGGACTGATCTTTTTCATCATTATGAAATGTTCCTCTTTATCTCTGGTAAATGATTCTTTGTCATGAACTCTACTTTGTGTGATACAGCCTCTCTAGATTTTTCTTTGATTGGTGGGAGTATTTCTTTTTCCATCTTTTTACTTTTAACTTATCTGTGTCTTTATATTTCAAGTAGAGTTATTTTGTTTTGTTTCGGGATTTTTTGTTTCTTTTTTATAGTCACCATATAGTGGGGTCTTGCTTTTTTTTTCTAATCTGCAAATCTTTGCCTTTTATTTGCAGTATTTTAGATCAAGTACATTTAGTGTAATTATCAACATGGTTGAATTTAAATCTACCATCTTTCTGGTTTTCTGTTTGTCTCATCTGTTTCTTGTTTCTTTTCCCCTCTTTTACTGTGTTCTTTTGTTTGAGCACTTTTTATTGGCTCATTGGTTGTGCATCTTTAATTTTTTAGTGGTTGCTATAGGGATTTATACACATATATATATGGATGGGCATATATATAAATATAGCACATTCTATTTATATATTTATGTAATATATATAACACATAAAATATAAAATATAAATAATATATGTATAAAACTGCAGTCTGCCTCATGGATTGTAAGAACCTTACAACTGTATTTCCACTTTCCTCTTCCTGTCCTTTGTGCTATTGTTGGCATACATTTTATTTTTATATATGCATAAATATCTTTGTTTTAAATTGTTTTCTTTTTAAGAGATAAAACATAAGGTTAAAAAGTCTCTTTTACCTACATCTTATTTCCAGCACTCTTCATTTCTCTGTGTAGATCCACATTTTGGTATTTTCCTCTGTTTCAATGAAAGGTGTTTAATTTTTATACAGTGCAGGTCTGCTGACAATAAAATCTGTCAGCTTTTACTTGTCTAAAAAAGTATTTTTACTTAATTCATGAAGGATACTTGCATTGGGCATAGAATTCTAGGTTGATTTTTATTGCAATGCTGGACAACACATTTTACATTGTTGAGTGCTAGATTTTTTTATTCATGTGAAAAGTGTTGGTTTTCATTTTGGAATACGGTTACTTGGAAGCAGGTAGATCCTTTGGGGTTTTGCTTTTAAAGTGTGTTAGGACAGATCCAGAGCTGTCTTGGGACTAATTTGACCCGTACTGAGACAATACCTCCCAAGCACTCCAATGAGGTGACATGTCACTCCACTGAAGGATATGCCAGACTTCAGGGTGCCCCTTTCCCTTGCTGTTCCCCACAGCTACCCACTGGGCTCTGGGGAGGCATAGATGAGAAGGGGGAATGGGACTTGAGGCCTCCTTGAGCTAAGGGGACTGAAGCAGCTTGTTGACTGCCAGCCCATTGTATTTCTGAGGACCCCTGATTCCAGAAGTGAGCACTTAGTAGGCACCCCACTCCAAGCAGGGTGTTACACAGGTTGAGAAGGTAAGAGGGAAAAAAAACTGAATCTTCGTCCTTCTGAGTTCATAATGCCCTCGAGTAAGAAATGAGGATCTAAATTCATACCAGATGAAGATCAGAGATGGTGACGTGTGGCAGGGCACTGCTGGGAGGGTCCAGAGAGTTCCAAGGAGGGCGAGCCCGGGGAGGGAGTCGAGTTGCCTGCCGGGGACGGAGAACGAATAGCTGGGCAGATGCAGGTCAGCAGCCCCTGCAGGTGCCGGGAGCCTGCGGTGGACTTTGCCGAGGGAGAGTCTGCTTGGCTTCTTGGCTCCTTCATCCTTTCCCAAGCATGCTAGGCTTTCTGGACGGGAGGACTGCAAGAACCGGAGGCTGGGGGTGCCCAGCTGGAGGAAGTGGCACGGGCGAAAGGCCTGCATGAAGGGGAAGTGACACTGATTCAGTGCCCATTGTGTGTGGCCCGTTGTTAGCCCATGCCCCGGGCTTGGAAGGGCCGCCTCGATTTACTGCTCTGCTCCTAGTTTGTTGTCTTGAAATTCTTAAAACCTTTCCAGCAAGGGTACCACATTTTCATTTTGCACTGGGCCCCTTGGGTTCTGCCCCTGGCTGAGAGATTCCTTGCAGATCTGTACTCCACAAGTACGGGAGGTCATCTCAACCCTGAGAAGGGGGGACTTTGGTGAGAGCAGAGACCCTAAGGGAGCAGCAAAGGCCAGAGACAGGAGCCCAGGTCACCTCCAGTGTGGGGATAAGAGAGAGCACCGAGGAGGCAGAGAGTGGAGACCACAGACTACGAGGCCAGCAGCTGAGCCTGAGAACTTGCTGAGGCCGAGTGGTCTGTGCATCAGCTCTGAGCACCAGAGACTCCCCTGAGCTCGTGGAGAATGAGGTGGAAGCAGGTGCTCGGAGGGCTCTCTGAGAAGTGTCAGGAGTGAGGCGGAAGTGGTAAAGTGAGCATGTGGGTGTCATTTTGATGTTGCCACGCTGAGGGACAGGTGGGCAGCGCACTGGCCCCGCCTCACCATGTGGGCCCTGAGGCTCAGAGAGTTAAGGGGCCTGCCCAAGGGCACGCTACACCTGCCCAAGGATCTGATCCCAGAGCCCACTCCTCAGGTTGCCCACCTGGATGGGGAGAGGAGAGACTGGCCTCTGACATTACCTTTGACCTTCCGGCACCAGAGAGCAAGGCAAAGCAGTATTAAGCCTTGTCCTGTAAGGTTCCACTTTAAATCGCACTGGGGCGCATACCGGACCTGTGTGTATACATCTTGTTACCTTTCTTTTCTTTTCTTTTTTTTTTTTAAAAAGATTTTATTTATTTATTTGACACAGAGAGAGAGCCAGAGAGAGAGAGGGAACACAAGCAGGGGGAGCGGGAGAGGAAGAAACAGGCCCATAGCAGAAGAGCCTGACGTGGGGCTCGATCCCATAACTCCAGGATCACGCCCTGAGCCGAAGGCAGACGCTTAACCGCTGTGACACCCAGGCGCCCCTTTCTTGTTACCTAACGCCTGAAATTTCCAAATTCAGACATGGCGGGTCCTAGGGGACCGTGGACCTGTAGGTGAGACCAAGTCGGGCAGCTCCTCACCACCTGGTGAGGCGAGATCGTTTAGAGCCAGGGCCGAGAGCCGGCTCTCATGACATCTCCCCAAGAATGCCAGCAGGGAAGAAGGGTCTCTCCATCCCCAAGATGCCCGTGGTCTGCGAGGAAACCGGACCTTCGGCCTGTTTGTGTAGAAAGCCCGGCGACACCCAGACCGCGGACACGCAGTTTAGGTGGGTTGATTCAGGCGGTCAGGGCAAACCCCGACCTGCACCCCGACCTGCGCCCTTGAGGCGCGGCGCAGACGCGCGGGGCTTCGGCCCGGCTTCC
Organism: Ailuropoda melanoleuca; assembly: GCF_002007445.2. Lineage (NCBI taxonomy): Eukaryota > Metazoa > Chordata > Mammalia > Carnivora > Ursidae > Ailuropoda > Ailuropoda melanoleuca. Next base: position 42,196,095 of record NC_048223.1, read on the forward strand.
AGCTGCTGGGCGGTCCGGGCCAGCGGGGGGCCCGAGGGCGGCGCGGTGAGCAGCCCTGGCCGCTGGCCCTGCCCCGCTGCGGGGCTCCATCTGTGACAGACACAGCCTGTGGGGCCCGTTTTCAGCCTCGCCTTGTGGGGTTGTGAGGGGCAGAGGTCACCTTAAAGGGGCTCATCAGCCGCCGGCAGTGGGGAGGCATCATTGGTTTCCCTTTCTCGAGCCAGACAGCTGTGTAAAGGGAGGCACGTACCGCGTCTACACGGGAGCTGCCTTCCGGTTCATTATTCGGCACTCTACCATGATTTCCCGGGTACTGAACAGCACCTGAAAGTGAAGATTCGGCCTCCAGCTGCGCGCCCGGGGCCGGCTGTGCCCAGCAGGGCCCGTTGGAGTCTGGGGACGGCTGCGGGGTTGTGCTCCCCACGAGGGTCAGCAGACCTGGACTTAACCCGGCTCTGCCCACTGAGTCCTCCTGCCTGGGCCTCGGCACGCCGGGGGTAAGAGAGAGGACGGTGAGGGGGTCGGGGCCGCGTGCTGTGGGTGCCCCCCTCCCCAGTCTAGAGAGGAGGCCACGGTGTCCGCGGGCCGTGTGTCAGCTGCGTGATCTGGGCCGCACACTCAGGGCCAAGCGCCACCATCCCTCTTTCACTTGTTTAATAACCACGTGTGGCCCACATCCCATCTGCAGGGGGCCAGCACCCCCTCCCTCCCCTGACTGGCCCGAATATCCCGGGAGCCTACAGAGGGCCGGGGCAGATGGGGAAGGCCTCCAGCCCCACACGCACGGCTCCTCTGCCCCCGCTCCTGTTCAGGCAGCACGGGGACAAGGCGGGGGAAGGAAGCTGGCTCCTTCCGGAGAGAAACCAGAAAGGCCTCTGCCCTCGCCATGGTTCTCGAACTTCGTGGGCTCGGCATCCACGGCGGCGTCTTCAGAGCTTTGACTCCCGGGCCAACCCGCCCACATCGCCTTCCTCAGGCCCGGGGTGCTGGGAGCAGGGCCTCCGCTTGAACAAGCTTCAGGTGGTGCGCTCCCAGGGGGGTGCGAACCCATTCTGAGCCCCCGAGGCCCTGTGCTGCTGAGCAAATGCCAGCACCGTGTGAACCGGCCCTGGATGCACCTTGGGCGCGGCCCCTGGGCTGGCTGGCAAGACCGCCTAACTCGGACTCTTAGAAACAGGACGAGCAGTGTCCCACAACCTTCCCGGGTGCCCACTTTTGCATGGATGAGAAGACCATAGATGGGCCTCTTGCCAGGACTGGAGAAATGTCTTCCATCCCCTGGGGAGGCCTTGGCGGACGAAAGGATGCTGCCAAGCTGAAGGATACAGCTGGCCTGGTTCGGGGGCCGTGTCTTTCCTCCAGGGTTGGGTGGCCTCCTGGAGGCGCTGGTGGCTCCAGTCTCAGGCCCCCTGCCCTTCAAGCCACCTTTGGGTGAGCATGGAGGACAGGGAGGGAAGCCTGGCCTGCTTCCTCAGACTCGGCCGTGCTGCCTGCTGTTGGCCAAGAGCTGGTGCTGGGGACTGTCCTCACGGGGCCATGGGATTCTTGAAAGAACTCAGCTGGAGGACGCTGGATCCCAGGCCCTCTTCCTTCTGTGGCTAGTTTCCTTCTGGAGAAAGTGTGGGAGCTGCAGGGGTGAGGGCTGAGGAGAGAGCGGGTGGCGGGCAGCTTGGTGAAGACCACGGTACAATCCTGGCAGATGTGGGCCCACGGGAGCTGTGGGGAGAGAGCCACACTGCTGGGGGAACCCCGTGGGCCTCAGCTTCCCCATCTATAAAAGAGAACAACATGAGGAAACTGAGGCCCGTGGGAGGTATCAGGGAGGCCTGTGGGCTCCTGGCCTCCAGCTTCATCGTAGGGCTGGGTATCCCTAACCACTGGCTTTTGGCTTCCTTTCCTAAGCCACTAAGATGAAGACTGGACCTCAAGTCTGAGCTTTTGAGCTGCTGGTGAGGAGTGGGACAGTGTGGCCCTCAGGAGGGACAGAAGGTCCACTGTCTGACCCCCTTTCCCCAAGGCTGCCGCCGGGGGCTGGACTCTGCCAGCGGAAGCCCAGGCCTAGTCATAGGGACACTCCGGGGTTGCTGTGGCACCTGTGTGGGGCACGACAGCCCAGCTCTCTGTTGGGGGTGCCCACTAAATGTCAGAGCACAGAACTAGAGGTCATGCTGGTTGTGTGGGGGAGTTGGGGTGAGGAGTGAACCAGGCCTCGGCCAAACAGCACCAGGGTCAAGGCCCACCGACAGTCTATGGGCTCAGCATATCAGCGCCTCAGAGAGCTGGGTGGGTGGTGGGGAGAGTGGTCTATGGGGAGAGACCACTAGGCGCCTTCCATAGTGGGCTGTGCAGACCTCCTAGAGAGTCGGGTAGCAGCCCTACCCCTTTCCTGCCCAGCAAGGGCTGTGGTCCCCCTGGGGCTGAGGAGCATTTCTGGGCCGGCCCAGGCGGCGGCCGGGCCGCTGTCCTCCTGGAAAGCCAGTGGTGACTGGGCTTGGAGTCCACACACTCGGGCTCGGCCTCCTCTGGCTCACTGCAGCGTGGACAGCCCCTCTGCCTGCCTCTGCGAAACCCAGGGCTAGCCTCCTAAGGCTCTCCAACCCTTTCCTGCGTGTCCGGGCCTGATCCACCCACTGGGAGCGCGGCTGGGTCCCCTCTCGGTGCTGTTCCCTCCTGAACAACTGGGCTGGGGCTGGCACTCCGGTGTCTACGTGTGTCAAGGTAGGTGGGTGCCTTCTCTCTCACCCGCTCTGGGGGCTGGGCAGGCTGGGGACACGGGAGCAGGGAGCTCACTTGGCTTCTGTCCTCAGGGACACTGGGAGGACTGGGGAGCAGAGAGGGGAGGTCGGCTTGGGCGCAGCCGTCAGGAGGCCTGAGGCAGCGGGCACGAGGTGGGGCAAGGGTGTGGCTTGGGAGGCCAGAAACGAGAGAACAAGGGCCAAATCAGTGGGCAGAAGAGCGGAGGGAGGTGAAGTGCAGGCACGGGCCGGTCGGGCTTTGGAGCGGGGTGTGCGGCTGGTGCAGGGGAAGGAGGTCCCTGTCCGCTCAGTTAGGAGGATGAGGGACCACAGAGCGTGGGGCCGTGAAAAGGCCTTGGCGCCTCCCATGCCCACTGCTGGGTACCTGCCATGAGCCAGAAGGCACAGAGCAGCTCTGGGGCCAGCAGACCTACACGGCACCCCTCCCACCAACCTCCCTCTTGACACAACCTGGCAGATGCTACATCCAGCCTCCACGTCCCTGTGGCCCCAGTGAAGGTGGGTCCTGTGTGTCCTGGCCTACCCCAGGGGCACCGTCTGCCCCCCGCACAGTCGGCTGTGCTCTGGTTAGGCACTGTGCTCTGCTGAGTCGTACTGAGGAAGGACACAGGGAGGTCCCTGGGAAAGACAGTCTTGAGTGCAAGGACCCCTGGCTCTGCACGGATGCCTCACAGTGTGAGAGAGGCCACCACTCAGAGGCAGCTGTGAGCCCATGGGCAGGGACTTGAGCTAACTCCTGTTCACAGCCAGCACCTGGGCGAGACCAAGAACTGGGCCAAGGACCCCATCTACACTTTCTCCTTCCCCGGCAAACACGGCACCCAGGCTGGACTGTGAGGGAGGTCCTGGGGACTCAGCTCAGGACCACAGCAGTGGCTACCATTCGCCGGTGCTTCGAAACATGAGCATGGTCCAGCAAGTATTTTCAAGCATGGAACCACCACTGGATAACTGGGCCATGGAGGGCCATAGATCAGGCAGGGGCTGGGTACAGCCAACCCAGAGATGTCTGCGCTGGCCGACTTGGCGGTCTAGCAGGACCAACCCGACAACCCTGAGGACAGCCGGGGCCGTTGGGGCTCCCAGCATACTATGCTCAACAGGCCTATTGACGCCACCTCCACTTGGAGGTGAAGGAGAGAATCAAGACGCTGGGACCCCAAGGTAGACAGGTCTAGAAGCTAGAAGGTCCTCAGCCCTGCCCGGCTGCTCTTTCCCTTGTGGAAGGAAGGGCCCGCGGGTCTGTGGTGCACCAGCTGTGAGGAACAGGGGCCCAGGCAGGGAGGCTGAGCTTGACAGCTGGCAGGAAAAGGGAGCCACGCTCTGCCCTCCCAGGTGGTCCCCACGGTTAGACGTGGGTAGACACAGCCAGGGGAGAAGCCTGAGCTCCAGAGTTACCGCCTCTGTGCCTGTGAAAGAGGCGCACGCAGCCTTCTGGGCACAGGCAGGGGTGGATGGCAGCCCTGGGCAGAGGCCCTCTTCCGCAGGGGTGAGCCCAACCAAGGTGCGGGGTGAGGCAGCTGGCCCTCACCAGTGGCCCTTGCCAGTCCCCACGAGGGGGTCAGGCTCCAGCGGCAGCAGAACCTCCCAAGAACTGGCTGGGCCTGGCCACAGGCTTTGGAAGGGGCACACAGGTGCCCGGCTCAAGCTGAGTTCCCCCCAGCTCCCCGCCTCTGTGGCTCCCCCTTTAATGACCTGACCCAGGGCTCGTTTCAGAGGAGGGCGGGCTCAGTCCACGTATGGTAAGTAGGAGTCAGAGAGGTACATGTTGCCTTTAATAGCTTCGTTACTATGGTTTTTGTGAGGAAAAGGGTCTGTTGACATACTGCAGAACAGGACCAGGCAAGAGGCATTTAGAGCTGTCCAGGTGCTGGAAACACTGCCTGGCATCCCTCCCTCTCAACTAGGCTCAGCAGGAAGCCCCTGCAGACTGGCCCCTCGCTGGTGGCGTGGTGGGCACACACCCGACCTGCGACCCAGCCCACAGGGCTGACCATCACTGTGAGGGGCGCTCAGGGGGCGGTGGCCCACCGCAAGCAAGGCTCTGGGCCAAAGTCGGGCCGCTGCAGTGGGTGGGAGGGAAGGAGGAGGCCCGGTGGGGGACTGGGAAGGGCTGGGTCTCTGCTGCCCTCGCCGCCCGCCCTCACCAGGACACCACAGAGGGGAAGAGGGTGCCTGCCGTGTGGCGTCGCTTCTCGTGGCCACACACTGGGTCCGGGTTCAGGGACCGCCATGTTGCTCCAGGAGCCCCTCTGCCCTCACTCAGGGCGGCCCAGACAGGCGTTCATGCCTCCTCCTCTTTATTGCCTTCCCTTGATTCCTCCTTCAGGTTCTGGGCCATGAGCTTCATTTGCTGTTGAGAGAACAAAGGACACAGGGTGAGCCAGGCGAGCCTGCCCGGTGGTCCCATGGGGGGGTGTGTGTGACACAGGCTCCCACCCCCGCTGTGGGAGGCCCTGGGCAATAGTGTCCCTTGAGCTCCATCAGAGCACACTCTGCGCCCCGAGAAGCCAGGTGCTCTGACACTGAGGCCTCCTGAAAGTGCAGAGCCCCCGCTTCGGACCCTGAGGAGATGGGAGCCAGCAGGCATGGGCTGGGAATGCTGTGCTGTGGGAACCTACGAGCACAGCAGAAATTCTACAGATGCAGAAGTGAGAAGCAGCAGCTGGAATCTCCTCCTCCCTGGACCCCCAGGGCAAGGGGGAGGGGAAAGGACACAGCAGGGTCAGTGCCTGGAGCACTGACTTGGGGCCAAGTTCTTGCTCTGTGCCTGTAAACTTGGGGACCCTGGAAAGTGGACCTCTCTGAGCCTTTGTTTCCAAATCTGCACGCTGGGAGCCATGGGGCACATTTTGCCCGGTGGACGTGGGGTCATTCTACATGACGTCCCTGGCCCAGAGCAGATAGGCCAAAACAGCAGACATTTTCACCAGCCCTCTGTCCCTACAGCCATAGAACCATCTCGAACCATGAGGCCATCCAGTGCCATTGGGGACATCCTATGAAATCTCCCTGAGAGCCAGGCCAAGACAGATGTGCAGCCTGCCAGGCTCACAGGGAGGTGTCAGAAGGAGCCCACAGCCAAGGACAAGGCAGCTGGGGGTGAGGAGGTCCTGTTGCTCCCCAGTTCTGGGGTGCCCCCCGCCGGTCTCCGAGGACCCCCCACAGTTCCCAGCCCTCTCTGTCCTGTGGGTGCTGGAAAACAGGACTATAGCTCTGCCATGTTGAAAAAATGAATAACTCCTTTGGAATCTGGCTTAAAATACACACGCTGATTTTTGATAACAGTTATTTACTTCTGGGAAAAACAAAACTCTGAGCACAAACACTGCTGCTGCTCCAGGTAGCCGGCCGCCCCTCTCGGCAGCCCCAAGCACGATGCGGGGCTGGACACAATGCCAAGCTCTCTCTGTTTCAGGGAGAGGAGTCCCATTCCTAATGTCTAATCCAAAGCCTCCGCCTCCTGCTTCAACCCTATTCCCCGCGAGGCCCCTTTAGCTCTGTAGTATCTCAGGAGACCCTCTCCACTCCAGACAGTCACCGTCTCTGGGCCTGGAGGCTGCCCCTCTCCCTGTGGGCTGCGGAGGGGCCTGCCTGGCTCTTGCTGGTCCAAACACAAACAGGCTTTAGGGGCCGGCTTTTAATGCGGAATGGGGCTGGTGGGCCTGCTGGTGGGAGTGAGCGCTTCCTGCACGGGCCACAGCATTTCCCAGGCCTCCCTAGAGTAAGCCGTGGGCACGGGAGTCGATCCCAGCCTCAGGCCCCACGGCTGCGATGTCTGTACAGCCGTGACGGTGCCTGTCGGCTGTGGTTCACAGACCTGGAGAAGCAGACCCGCCAGGCCACGTGAGACTCTCCCAGAAGTTAGGTTTTGCATCGGCTCCCTCTTCTGCTGCTACTAGCACTTCCTACCCTCTTATGAGCCCACTTCCCATGTTAACTGCTGATGTAAAACATCCTCACAGGAAAACGGTATATTTCAGCCCAGATTCACCGCAGACTCCTCTAGCTGCTGCCATCTAAGACTTACAAGACCTTTTTAAATGTCTTTTTGTGAGAAAGAGAATATGAATCTATTTCCTGATTTGACAAGTAGCCGTAAGAAATTAAAGGCTAAATAAATTTAACTAAACCAGAACTATAATGAGGATAAAATATTCCCTAGTGTGTCATGGAATTTTCTAGCCAGGCTTCCCTAGCATTCCACATGGGGAGGAAAATCAAAATGGGTTTTGATCCAAAGGAGGCTGTAAGGCTCCCTGCAGGGTGCAAGCTGCTCTCCCATTCTGTGTGTGGCTGTGGCTGGGGCCCCTTGCCAGCAGGCGGAGGACTGCAGAGCTGTCCGCAGAGCTCCCAGCAGGGCTGTCCTGCTCCTCGGAGGCCAGGAGGAGGGGTCTGTCTGACGTGCGCTCTCCCCTGAACTACCCAGCCCAAGGCGGGAGCCTCACTTAGGCCCGGGGAGGGACTGAGAACCCGCCTCCCCACCTGCAGCGCCTGCCCTCTGCAGGGTGGCTCCTGAGCACAGGGCATGTTCAGGAGGTCACGGACTATCCGGACTATCCGCACTGAGCTGCGCTGCTGACGGCAAAGGTAGGAACGATGGCCAGGGACCCCACCATCCTCTCATGCCCCAGCCCAGGCAGAGGGACCATTGTGCCCAGGAGTACCCCTCTCCGCAAGTGTAGTGACCAGGCTCCTCCATCTAGTGGGTTGAGCCAAGCCTGCCCACAGCCCTTCCCGTTGGTGGTGGGTCCCTCAGGGCCTGATCTGCCTCATGGAGCTTTGTGACCCCCACGGGAAATATGGCCCATGGTGGGCGGAAAGGCTGTGCTTCCCAGGCCTTTGCCAGTGTAGGGCTGAGCATCCCGGCTGTGAGGGGAGCGGAGGCTCGTCTCCCTGTGCCTCCTACACGCCCTGCCGGACGTGCTGGCCAGCGGCTGAAGCAGAACTTCAAACCTGCGGCTCAGGCCCAAAGAAACATCCAAGCAGTTTAGAAGAAACAAGGTGCAGCAGCCTGTTTGCCACAGATGGAGACTTAAACTGGTTTTGAGGTCAGGGAGTGACACCCAGCCCTGTGCTGTGCAAACCGGCAGGCCTCGGCCATTCCTCCTGAAAAATGGAGTCAGAAGCCACTGTGCCTTGAGCCTGGCTCTCAGGGAAGCCAGCTGCTCTCTGCTGCTCATGGGCCTACATCCCCTCCATCTGCTGTCATGAACTTGGAAAAGAACCCTCCTCCACCCTCCTGGTGCAGAAGAGCCAGGAGACTGAGCCCCAGCCCAGCCTGCTTCCCACACCCTCCCCTCCTGGGGGGAGACCATAAGCATTGGCAGAATGAACTCCAGAAGCACAGATTTTCTAATCTGAAAGAACCTTGATCATCATTCAGTCCTGTGGCCACTTAGGAGTCTGGAGAGCCTCTTAAATGCAGACTCATCCGCCTCTCCCTGAGACACTAACTCGCTGGTCTGTAGTGGGGCCCAGGTCTCCGAATTTTTAACAAGCCCTTGAAATTTCTTCCCAGACCTCCCCAGACTTGGAAGTCTGTGACCTGTTGCCTGCCATCTTTCACAGATGAGCAAGCTGGAGTGGTGGGGATGGGCAGGTCCCTTACAGACCGCGCTGTGGGCTCAGGCCGAGAGTCACAGGGCAGCCCCCGGGCACCAGGTTGCTCCGGCAGCCCAGCTCTCTGGCTACTTCAGCTCTTTAGCAGCCCTGCCTGGGGGTGTGGGGCGGGGGGAGCAACAGTATCCCTTAAAAACCAAAAAAAAAAAAACCTGGCTTCATTAGGGATTCTTAAATTAAAGCCTTATTAAAAATATAAGCAAGATAATAGTGCTAACTTCTTCCCTACAAAAAGCATCAGAGTGAAGAGAATGAAATCTTCCCCAATTCATGACTCATTAAAACACTCATGCTCCAAATAATTCTTTAAAACAGCACAGACTGACTGACTTCTTGTGTCATTATTAGTAATGATTTAGAGGAACCTCATCACAAAGTGTGCTGCCCAAATGCACAGCTTTACATAAGAAAGGATGCATCATCGGATCCATTTTTCCCTGTGGGCAAGTACAGAAACGCTTCCGGAGCCCTGCAGTGCTTTCTACAGACCTGGGACGGCCCCTTCCCCCTCCCAGGCTTGTAGACGAGACTCTCTCTGGCTGAACAATCAGCTCTGGGATCTTTCTATAACAGCACTCAGGAGATCACAACCAATGGATTACATTATTGCCCAATTTGAAATCTGTTAGCAGCTACTCCATTACCCCTTCCCCTCAAAAGCAACAACCACCCACAGAAAGACTCTATCTGGGCAGCTCGCGGCTGAAGGACAGAAGGAGCCTGTGCATTAATCTCTTCCTGTTTACCAGAAGCTTCGCTGGCCAGGACCTGGCTCCGTGCAGAGCTCAGCGGCTGCCATAGGGCCAGCTGCTGGCCTCATGGGCTCAGGCAGGAACTATGTTCTCCGGCCAGTTCAGTCCGGCGACGGCACCTGCAGCACCGGGCTCCCCAGATCTTGCGCAGAGGCCTGGTGACAGAGCGCTAAGATCACCGGCCCCCACCCACCTCCATTCTGATGTAACTGGGCTCCCCCAGGGTGATCCTGGCACGCAGGCCCGGTGGAAGGAAGACACTCCTCCAGCTCTAGTGAGAGGAAGGGGTAGGACTGAAAGCCTCCCTCATGCACAGCCCTGTCCATGCACCCCTCCTTAGCACAAGCGAGGGCTTCTCTCTGTGTCATTCATTGACCAGGCTGAGGCTAAGCAACTTGTCTGAGGTCATGTACCTAGAATCAGGGCAAAAATAAGCAAGGGTCTGGCCGTTCAGGTGAAAAAGAAAGTAAAGAATGGAACGTTTCACGAGACTTTTTTTTTTTTTTAATATTTTTTAAGTAATCTCTACACCCAGCGTAAGGCTCGAACTCACAACCGCACAGACCAAGAGTCATGTGCTTTTCTGACGGAGCCAGAGGAAAGCTTACCTCAAACAGGCAGTATTTTGGACATACTCTAATATAACGATGAAACACTCCAGATCTGCTCTAGGCCTGGCAATGCCTTCAGGCTCTGACAAGCCCCACCACAGTGGAGGAAGGGCAGGAGGGTGCAGGGGCAGTGACCCCTCACTCAGGCTGTCCTGAGGGGATCATGTACACCACCTCTCCCTTTAGGAAGGCCTGGTTTGTCTCAGTATTTGACAAAAGGTACAAAATGTGAGGTCTGCTGATGATTAAACATGCCTGCACTCTGAGTCCCACATCCTCACCCCAGCCAGCTTCTCTCCCAGTCACCCCATCTCGGGGGCCACTACCACCTGGCTGCTCGGATCAAAACTTGAGCCCTTATGGTGGATGCCTCTGGGCCCCTCCTCTGGCTTCAGTCTGCCGTGGGGCCCCGTCAAGCACACCCACGGCTCCCAGTGTCGGCCTCCCAGACTCCTCGACGTCGTCCCAAAGCAGCCCAAGCCAGGTTTTAAAACAGAGGGTTCCCATAGGTTCTAGACTCAACCCCAGGTCACTCAGCCCAGAGGGGCTGACTGTTACCATCACCCTCCACTGTAATTCCTGCACTCCACTCACACCATCTGTTTTTGTCAATGTTTATGTGAGGGTTTTTCCTGCTTCAACGTTCTATCCCACCTAGTGTGGACTCCCCAGAGAGGGGGCAAGACTCTGCCCCCACAGGCCACACACAGCACTGTGAGCTGGAGCCAGCGTTCTGTTAATACCTGTGGAAGAGGGACCACAGCCTGGAGTCAATGGGGGCAGCTGGCGAGATCTCCGTTCAGCCCACAACTCAGCATGACTACAGTGAACTGGGAAAGCCTCCCTTCTCGGTGGGTACGTAAATGAGACACACTCCTATTCTTTTTTTTTTTTTTTTTTTTTTTTTTTAGTCTCTCATGTTTCATTCCCCCTTCTGATTACCCCCCTTTTCTTTATCCCTTTCTTCCCCTACCGATCCTCCTAGTTCTTATGTTCCATAGATGAGAGAAATCATATGATAATTGTCTTTCTCTGCTTGACTTATTTCACTTAGCATTATCTCCTCCAGTGCCGTCCATGTTGCAGCAAATGTTGAGAATTCGTTCTTTCTGATAGCTGAGTAATATTCCATTGTATATATGGACCACAGCTTCTTAATCCAGTCATCTGTTGAAGGGCATCTCGGCTCCTTCCATGATTTGGCTATTGTGGACAATGCAGCTATGAACATTGGGGTGCATATGGCCCTTCTCTTTACTACGTCTGTATCTTTGGGGTAAACACCCAGTAGTGCAATGGCTGGGTCATAGGGTAGTTCAATTTTTAACTTTTTAAGGGACCTCCACACTGTTTTCCAGAGTGGCTGTACCAACTTGCATTCCCACCAACAATGTAGGAGGGATCCCCTTTCTCCACATCCTCTCCAACAATTGTTGTTTCTTGCCTTGTCTATCTTTGCCATTCTAACTGGCGTAAGGTGGTATCTCAGTGTGGTTTTGATTTGAATTTCCCTGATGGCTAATGATTTTGAACATTTTTTCATGTGTCTGTTAGCCATTTGTATGTCTTCATTGGAAAAGTGTCTGTTCATATCTTCTGCCCATTTTATGATTTGTTTATTTGTTTCTCGTGTATTGAGTTTGAGAAGTTCTTTGTAGATCTTGGATACCAGTCCTTTATCTGTGGTGTCCTTTGCAAATATATTCTCCCATTCCGTGGGCTGTCTCTTAGTTTTTTTGACTGTTTCCTTGGCTGTGCAGAAGCTCTTTATCCTGATAAAGTCCCATAAGTTCATTTTATCTTTTATTTCTCTTGCCTTTGGAGATGTGTCGTGAAAAAGGTTGCTCTGGCCGATGTCATAGAAGTTGTTGCCTATGTTCTCCTCTAGAATTTTGATGGATTCCTGTCTCACATTGAGGTCTTTCATCCATTTGGAGTTTATTTTTGTGTATGGTGTGAGAGAGTGGTCAAGTTTCATTCTTTTGCATGTAGCTGTCCAATTTTCCCAGCACCATTTATTGAAGAGACTGTCTTTTTTCCACTGGAAGTTTTTTCCTGCTTTATCAAAGATTAGTTGCCCAAAGAGCCGAGGGTCCATTTCTGGGTTCTCTATTCTGTTCCATTGGTCCATGGAGACACACTCCTATTCTTGAAGGCAACATCACTATCTGGATCACAAATCTCCTGGTCACATGTATGGGGTCCCAGAAAACACAACGCAGTGTGCGCTTTATGTCAGAAGGCCCAGGATGTCATTTGGAGGCCTAGTTACCTGCGTGGGTAGCAATGCAGGTCTGGGCCCCTTAGGATTGTGACTCCGTGGGAATGGGAATCTGGTTCCCCCGGAGCCCCAGATGTGGCTCTGGCTCTGGCACAGGGGGTCTGCAATGACAGCTGGGGAGGTGGAGGCAGGAGGAGAGTCAAGGGCCACCAGGAAGGTTGCCAGATTACCAGCTTGATCCCAGCTGGACACGAAAACCCTCCAAGATCAAAACCCAGCTCCAAAGAGGCTCCAAGACCTGGTGGCCCAGCCCAGCTCACCCAATGGGTGACATGCCGGGGGCCAGAAGTCCATTAACTGCACAAGCTGACCCCAGCGAGGGTAAAGTCAGTTTAACATAAAAAAAATTTTTTTAAATCTATTTTTTAAATAATTGTGTGGGTCCTGCTTTCTCTGTATAGTTGGTATTCAGAGCTAAATTTCCAAAATCAGAAGTTAAAGGCTCTTGGAAGGAAAACTCCACAGATAAACTGAGAATGCAAATTACTTTCTATAGAGTGTGAGGGCCCGCAGAAGCCTGAGGCTTGGTTCCCAGCCATCTCCAGGTAAGCACTTACTCTGATGCTTCTGGAATCAGGAGCCAAATACGTTCGATTAGCCACAGCTGTCTCTGAAACCTAGGCTGCTAAAATTATGTATCTGCCAAAGCTATGGAGTGCTATAGGTGGCCAAATGGTGCTGAATGCACACAAAAATGACGAAGTGAAACTGATGAGCAAGTGGCCTACCTTGCTGGGTTTGGGAAGCGCAGAAAGCCCTCATCTGGGCTGCTCACGGCCTCTGTCCTTCCACATTCCATCAGTGGGTTCTGGTATTTTCTCTGAGGTATGGGCCCCTAAATGCAATCCTTTCCATTTATCCAAAATTTGCATGAAATTACTAAGCAATGAATGTAGCAGACCATTCATCAGCACCCTGGCTTTCAGCGTGGGATGGGCACACTCCATCTAGTTGGTTCCCCAATGACTGTGAAGCAGGCAGGGGTGTCCAGAGCGCAAGCCCCCGGCTTCATGCATGTTCTCTGTGCCAGCTTCATGTAATTATTGGCAACTTACTCCCCGCCTGCTCATTTCCTGCATTTCTAATTGTGCTTATATATCCAACCTCTTTTTCCCTCCTGCTTGATTGATCTAACTTTTAATGTCTGATACATTCTATTATCTTTGTGTAACTTAGTGACCAACAGTTATATCACAATACGTACCAGATACTGTTCCAAATGCTATTTACTCATTTGCTCCTCAGAACCACCCTATGAGAAACATATCATTGTCATCGTGTTATAGATGGAACCGAGGCCCAGGGAGGCTGAGAAGCCTGCCCAGGGTCACACAGCTCACAGGAGGTTTGAGCCCAGCCCGCTGATACGCCTCTGGTTTTGTGCTGTTATGACATCGCTCAGCTGCCTGCCGCAGCCACCTGTGGTGGGAGATGCCGGGTCAGCTGGCTCACACTGCCGCTTCAGGGGGGTTTGCTGAGATGCTTTTGATTCTTGGTGAGGCCTCACTTTTGTCCCGTCCCACCTGGCTCAGATTTTCTGCTTCTGCTAAGTCTCTAAACCACAGGAGTCCGGCTCTAGAACCCACCATGTTAACCCCTCTCCTGACCTGTAAGCACAAATTTAAGCAAGATTTTAAAAAGTTGCTTACAACGCCAGGAAAGAAGTGTAAGAGTTAATTTTTTTAAGAAGACAGAAATCCTTGGCTTTTTTTGCCTTTTTTTTTTTTTAAAGGAAAGGCCTCTGAAGGGCATAAGAACTAGAAAATGTTGGGAAATGCCGTGGGAATGTTTCCTGGCAAAATCACAAGTGCTCAAACAGCTCAAATATGGGAAAAAGGCTAGCGATGGGTGAACCGCTAAGGAGAGCACCTTCAACAAGGAAGACAAGGAATACGGAAAGAACCAGGACCTAAATCTGGCAATAAAGTGCAATTCACCAAGCACAGAAAGGGGAATACAGACAGTCATACATTATTCAGGAACAACCAAGGTTAAAATAAGCGATATCTCCTTCATTAGATGAAGAGAGAAAACTGGTAACAGATGTTGCTTAAAAGGCAGCTGAACTGAATGGATGTATTTTGGAAACACCCAGACCCAAGTGTAGAGAAGAAGGATGGCGGGCCCTGGAGTGCCTGGGGACATCCACAAAGGGGGGACAGCCCAGCAGTGGCCTGGGTGGAAGGCGCAAACCCTGCCCTCTCCATGGCCTGCCACGGGGGTCAGGTCAGAAGGCAGATAGAATAGGCGGAATGCAAGTGTCATTAGAAATAAAAAGAGCCAGAGTCCCTGAGATCAGAAGAAAGCTATAAGTAATGATAAGGAAATAAGAGACTATATAGATAAAACACTCAGTGCTTCTGGAATGGCCATCCACTGTGTGCATCGTGACCACAGAAGGAGGGTAATGACAGGGAGGGTGAGGAAGACACAGAACGAGTGTCCTTGGCAAGTCACAGAAGTCGGATGAAGGGGCTACCAATTCTGTATGAGAAAGGGGAAAAAAAGCATTTTGTATTTTGGCAAATAATTATGTAAGAAGAGTATGGTGGGGGCACCTGGGTGGCTCAGTTAAGTGTCTGACTCTTAGTTTTGGCTCAGGTTATGATCTCAGGCTCATGAGATTGAGCTGTGTGTCAGCTCTGTGCACAGTGCGGAGTCTGGGATTCTTTCTCCCTTCTTTGCCCTCCCCATTTACTCTCCCTCCCCCCACCCCGCTGTCTCTGTGTCTTTTTCAAATAAATAAATAAATACAATCTTTTTTTTAAAAAAAAGTATGGTGATCAGTTTGCCTCAAGTCAGGGGACAAATGACTAAATTTCTTTTACAAATTGAGTTCCTTTTCTTATGGCATCTTTCACTGAAAGAACTAGGTCTCTAGGTGTAATGTTATTTTGCAGAGCAAAGTGCAGGAAGCAGCCCTCCATCCACTCCATCTGCTACAATAAGGTCTTGGGCTCTTTATCATAAGAGACGGAAGGGGGATAATCTGATCGCTTTGCATCAGCCCAGGATACTGAACACCTAGTGTTGTTACTTTACCAAGACATCAATTCCGCATTTCAGATCGCCCAGATGACCAAGCGTCTGGTCTGCAGGAGGCACTTCCTGGACAAGATTGTCACAGCGTCCCCTACTCAGGAACTGGCCCACTCTCGATCTCACTGTAGGAAGATGTGCTGGGGCCTTCAGGATGTAACTCCTTCTTTGTCTGGAAGTCCTGGGAACCAAGGAGGGAGGCAGTGTTCTTCTCTCAATGCATAAGCTTACACACAGGTCACTAGGGTCTCTTAAGAGATGAGACCCAGAGAGGTCTGTGTCCAGCCAAGGCTGATGACGATCTGGTCAATCCTTGGCTTTATCTGTGCATCCTAGGTCGATAGGTAGGGGTGTCCCAGGGCTCAGGCTTCAGGCTGTGAGTGGAGCTGTTAGGCCAGAGGACGCACCCAGGAGGATAAAGGACAGTAAGCACCAGTGGCTGCTTCAGAGAAAACCCCCACACATTCACTGAAAGCCATGTGTGGGGGACATTTAGGGACCCAGCAACTGAAACCTCAACAATTTGGTTGTGTCAAGGTGATACACAAAGGCTTAAGAGCCCAAAGGACAGAAATAAACACTACTGATTGACCACAGAAATCAAGGATCTCTAACAGGACCCCGACTGTGGGGTGTGTGGCGGTTGGTCAGAGGGAACCCGGCGCCCAGCCTCTCATCAGAGTCCTGAGTCAAGGAGTGGGAGGGGCAGGATTTCGTTGTGGCATGAAGCAGAAAGCCAGACAGTTTAGAAAATAAAGGGCTGAGATAAACAGTCCACTGAATTAAATGTAGGAGACAGTCTACTGCCCACACCAGGTTTCAACCAAAGATTTTTTTAAATTTAAAATAAACACTTTTCTTAATATTACAGGGGAATAACCTTTAATCTAAGAAAACAATGCCATCACTCCACTCGGAGAGAGACAGCAGGATGAACGGGGATGGCGGCACGGGGCAAGCTGCATCTCTGCCCTGAGAGGCACCTGCACCCCTTTCCATGTGCCTGCTGCGGGGGTCTGGGGGTGTGCAGGCACAGAAAGGGCTCCTGTCTGCTGCAGAGTGGCTCCAGCCTTCGGACACACCTCACCCATCACTAAAGACAGGAGAGATGCTTGTAAAACGCAGACCCAATTCAGACGGCAGAGAGAGCACGCATGCCCTCAGTATCTTTAGGGTCTTCCTAGGGCAGTGAGGTCGCTTCTCCCCATCTAAGCACTGTGTGGCTTTTTATAAACACAGACATCTCCAGCCTCTGTCAATCTAGTATTTCACAATCAGTAATATGACGAAAACCAAACCGACAGAACACTGATTGTGTTTCTCCTGGGTGTGTACGTGCTTCGGGGGAGACGTGGCCTGGTAAGTGTTGGTGTTACATGAGCCGAGATGGGGTTTTACAAATTGCAATGATTACAGAGTTTCACTGAAATTAATTATGGAACCCATCCTGGGTTAGCCACTCAGTGCATTATACATGTGCCCCTCTAGGCCTTGAAGGACAGTGCTCCCGGGTGTCAGGGGAGGCTCTGAAAGGCAGCGTGAACAAATGCATGGGCTTATCCCTGTTTTTGACCATATTCCAAAGGTTCTTTGGGGTTCTCTCCAAAATAACAGAAGTAGAATGACAGTTACTTTATTGTATATGCAATACCACAGGTTCACGTTGTCCATCTAATGGAAATATAAAAGTTCTGATTGTTCTTAGGTCCTAGATGCACAATGCACAAATGAACTTGGAAGATGTCCTTGGTTCTTTGTGTGAGGCCAATATTACCAAATTCAGGTGTTCTTTGGAGGAAAAAGAAATGTTTACAAATTCAGGGAGAATAAAAATTAGGACGCTGTGTGTTCTATCTGCACACCATATTCAGAAGAGCACGCAAAACAGGAGGAGAAGTGGTAAAAGGGCCCTTCATGAGGCTCCTAAAAATCACTGCAGGAAAGAAGCTAGTACCAAATACTTGATTCCAACTCCATCTGGTTCCACTCACTGCTTCCAGGGCTCAAAACATGGCTGCATTTCATGCTGGGAGAGCAGCAATGGCTTCCTTCTGTTTCCATCACACACTTTCCAGAATCTGCAAAGTTCTAGAAAGATGGAGTCTAGCCCATGTGATCACTGCTGTCTTTAGTGTGACCTTGGAAGAGATCACAGTCATGGTTTGGGTTAAGCTGTCAGCCAGCACAATCCTGCTTAAGCCACGTGGCAGCACACACAGCTTTCTAAGTCCCAGTATCTACAGTGTCAGAACTCTGCCTTCTTGCTTTGCTATTTAGAAACACGAGCTGATCTACCTAAAAGGTGTTGAATTAAACATGCTTTCAAATATTTAGTTCCTCTTCTACCATTACTGCTGTTTCCCTGCGTGAAGCCAAGAACAGCAGACAGCATAGGAGATAAGCCGTTCGCGGACAGGGGAGCCTGTAAAAGTAACAAAATATAGATGATTTTTGCCTCTTACCCTGAATGATCTGCAGGTCATTTTGTTAAGAGAACAAGGAAGAAATGTTCTAGGAGCACATGGCCAGGTTTTAGTGAAGTGATTCTGTGTCACTAGCAAAGCCCGCAGCTGACGCACAATTCACTCCCATGGGTCTAGGAGGGGGAAGCAAACCAGTGTTTCCATAAGCTGTCTTGGACAAGCCAAAAACCAAGCTTGCACCAAATCGAGAAGCATACGGTTGCATCAGGTTGTGGGTATATACTGTACAGCTTTTGCCCTTTGAACCGAGCATTCTGGGTAAGTATGTGGCAAAGCACACAGGTAAATGCTCTTACTTCTGTAGGCTTAACTTAAAGGGCATGAAAACCACTGGAAGGGAAGAGTAAAACATCCATAATGGTTCACAAAAGCAGCTTGCGGACAAAGCCCCACCACCCTTCAAGAAGGAACTGGCATCAATATCAAGACTTCCCTGGTGTGCTAGAAAAGCCAGTCACTCCCCAGGCACGCACAATGTAGCAGCCAGATGTAGCAGGCTGGGAGGAAGTGAGCGCTAACCGCAAGAGGAAAACACACACTAGGCGGAAATGGAACAAAACAAAACAGTGGGTGAGTCAGAGCTGAAAGGCCTCTACACAATGAGAGGACATCTATTTCCACACAAAGCCCTCATCAGGTGCAAAGGCTCACCACCAACAATGATGCATGGAGAAGGGAGCGCTGTCCACAATTCTTGAGTTCCTGCCCTCCAGGGAACTTCACTGTCAGGGCAGCGGTGTCCCACTGACCCCACCTATGGTAGGCCACCATGACGCCAGCTAGCTACCCCAGGTGCTGCGAAGTACCTGCAGCCCTGGGAGAGTGTGGACATCCCAGGGTTTCTAGCTCCCAGGTGGAGCTCAGCTCTCAGGGTCCCCTTTCTCAGTTCCAGCACTGTCTGGACCCCCTCGCCCCCTTCCCCGGGCCCTTCTACCTGTCTTGGGACAGACTGCCGTGCAGGGAACTCTGAGGGAAGCGGTTCTTTCCTGACCTCCCCAGTACCCTGACCTGGCAGCAGCCTCTAGTCCCATGGCTTCGCTAAACCTGTGCATGCCTACTGCTCTTTGAAGACACAGCGCACCAGGCACCCTTCCGGAAGCTTCTCCAGCCTGCCACAGGCAGGACTGACAGGCCTCATGTGCACCCGCAAGCAGAGGGCCCTGATGTAAGAGCTGGTAGGATGCTGTCTGCCCGCTGGCCTCCCTGAGGCAGACTGGGCTCCCAAGAGCAGGGCTGGTCACCGGGGCCATCAGAACTCTGAGGTGTGGCACAGGATTGTGGGGAGCCAAAAGAGCCAGGCTGGGGAGGGCTTCTGCCCCGTTCTGTGCTGAGACCCACTGCCTCTGCCCTTTACAGTGACCACAAACACATCCTGAGAGTCTCCCTTCTTCCCTGGGCTGCACAATTAGACTCCTCCTTTACCACCAAACCCCATCCCCCCAAGGGGCCAATTCTATACCTGGAGGACAGCCATGGGTGGTGGTTAGGGAACGGACCATGGGACTACCCTGGTTACCCAAGGAAGCAAAGTCCAACTGGCAATTTCAGATGCTCTAACAAGGCCTGTCTCTTACATGATATACGAGAATGTTCTGTTCCTAAGTGATTTTGAAGGGTGAAGTGATGGCCACTTTCCTATTTTATCAAATTGATAGAATTCAGTAAGTATCAAAAACAGATGGGAGTCCCAGAGTATTACTGTAGAATGATAGAACAGCAGCTGGCTATTCTGAGGATACAGGTTATGGAAGAGGTTACAGTGATGAATGCATGAGTTCCCTTTTATTCGGGATGTGAAAGCTATTTTGATGAACTGGAATAGAACATTACCATATAAAGAAGCATTCAACTGTTCTGAGTTTGGGGCTATGTGGTGGGCACCCACTAGCTGGCCCTCAGTGGTCCCTGCCCCCTGGTATGACTCCTTTGTGGAACCCCCTCTCCTAGAGTGTGGGCTGGACCTAGTGGCTCACTTCTCAACAACAGAACACAACAAAAGTGAGGGGATGTCACTTTGGAGACTGGATTACAAAGAGGCTGTGGCTTCTGGCTCAGGGGCTCCTTCTCATTCGCTGGCTCTGTTGGGAGCTGGCTGCCCTGTTGTGAGTGGCCTTCGCACACGGAGATGCCCACAAGGTGAGGAACTCGTGTCTGTGCCCTCAGGCTCCCAGCCACCGGCATGAGCTCATCCAGCCCTGGGATGCCTGCAGCTCTGCCCAACGTAAGAGGCCATGTGCAGACTCACAGAAACTGTTCGGGGATAATTTGTTATTCACCAGTAGACAATGTGGGATGGTTGACGTGGACTGTCACAAAAACTCATTATGTTAAAATATGCCTGATTTCATGGAGAGCTTGCTGGAGTAATCAAAGGTCAAGGGATCCTGGCCAGAGAAACAGGAGGTGGGTTACCTCCCCTGTCCTGATTATTTAACCTCGCTCTCTTAACCAAATCCTTTCCTAGTGACTTTTAAAAATATTTTTATTTTTAAAATACATGTGCATAGTTTAAAAGAATCAAGCACTATAAAAATACCATGAATAAAGATTCACTCCCGCTTTTGTCCCCCAGCCCCTCATCTCAGGAGGCAATTTCTTGATACATGACCAATTCATTCTTTCAGAAGTTTTGTCCCCCACCCCACAAAATAACAGCATATATGATATCTGTGGATATCCTTCTTGTCTTGCAAAATAAATCTTGGAGATAGTCCTACATCAGGAATTGGAGAAAGTTCTTTTTCTTTTGAATGCCTGCGGCATTTGTGATGGGACAATTCATTAACTAGCCCCCTAAACCATGGTCCTTATGAATGTTTGAGTATATCTAGGGAATAAATTCTTGGAATTTTCTTTAGGCTATTAAACATCCTACTCTCCCTTATTAAACAGACAAACAAAATCCTCCCCTCTACCTCTTAACCTCACTCTCCCCTCTGTGGACATTTCAGTTTCCTCCTCCCTCTCCCAGCCAAACTTGTCAATGGAATGTTCTCTCTTGGCTGTTTTCTCACTCTAGTTCCCCAAACAACCCACTGTGGCTGCTGGCCAGTGAATCCACTGGAAGAAGATCCCTCTAAGGTCACCCAGCTGCCATGTTGTTAAATCTAAGGGCGTTTTCCCATCTTCATTTGATTCTGTACTGGACATCTTGCCACTAACTTCCTCCTGACACGGCTGCCCGTAACTATGACATGACCCCTCACCTGGCCCTCCAGCCCTCCCGCCTCTCCCTCTGCCCACCCTTTTCTGGAAACAATCCTCAAGGGTCAACTCCAGGTCCTCTCTTCTTTTCACTTAGATCAGTACCACCTGCCAGAACACTCTGTGATGAAAGGAATGTCTTATTAGCACTTAAGATGTGTTCAGTGCAACTAAAGAGTTGAATTTTTAATTTGATTTAATTTGAACAAATTTAAATGTAAATAGCCACAAGTGGCTGGAGGCTACTGTGGACAGTGCTCTCCCTGCGAGAGATCGCATATACCCAGCTGCAGCCACCACCTGTGTGCAGAGCATATACACATCCCTACTCCCAGCCCAGATTTCCTTCCCAACTCACAAAACACTCACAAAACCAATGCCCACTTGATATCTTCCTTTGGAAGTCACTAAACTGACAAAACTAAATTCAAGATCATCTCCTGAACCCAGGCTGTCTTCCCACCTAATGAAGCGCACAGCTCAGGAGCCTTGGAAAACCAAGTGTGGTTGACTTCGTCTCCTGACTATTCCTGGTTTGTCTGCACTCTACATCTTGGTCTACTTGCATCCCCTCTGACTGCCCCCTAGTCTGTCCTCACAGTACCCTCAAGTCTGAGAGACAGCACTCTCAGCATGCCAGAGCACAGCTGGAGCACACTTGTTCATCCATTAGACCAATGAAGAGTCACAGATGCCCACTACTTGTGCCAGGCACTGTGCAGATGCTAGGGATCCTCGAAGCCCTCCAAGTGAAGGTTGGGTCCAGCAGCAAGACAAGCAGTGCTGAGGCCTTAGGCTTACTAGTGCTAGGCGTTAGGTCGGGAAACAAGGCAGCAGTGGTCCATTTTACTTGGGGCCAGGGTCTGGGATCAGGAAACGCTGGAGAGCCAAGTACTTGACCAAGAGTCATCAAGGGAAGGTATCTGTTGAGCAGTCACTGAAAGGGGTTTTCTGAGCAGGGAGAGTGTGACACCAAAGGATGAAGGTGGGGAAAAAAAAAAACCCAGAGACAGAGATTGGGCAGGAGAGGTGGCTAGGGCTGAGGCCTTGGGGTCACACCCCTTTGTTCTGGACACTATTTCTAAGCCTCTGGTTACATAAGCTTCTTTGGCAGTAAAGCCTCCAGCTCATTGGAACTTGCAGCCAAGGAGACAGGCCAGCTCTTTTCACGTGTGCTTCATTTGGTCAGATTTTTTTTTTTTGCCTGTACTTTTATGTTTGATTTTTATTTTTTAAATAGAATGCAAGACCTTCAATTTATCCTGATTAAATTTTAACCTGTCCTTTCTGACCTTCATCATTGAAGCCTGTCATGATCTTTCTGAATGCCTTCATCCAGCACATTCCATCCCCTTTATGCCATCTTCACTTGATCATTTCATGCATCTCCCATTGTGTGCATTTTTCCAACCCTCAGAGTTTATTGCAAACTTTATCAGAACAAGATATATTCCCTTTGGCTGCTATGTAGTGCCTTCACTCCCTGCCTGGTCTCTACCTGTTCCCTACTCTAAGAGCCCATCTTTCACTCTGGAAGTCAGCAATGCCAGCTGCTATTTCTTAGTCTCCCTGATAGGGAATGAACTAGTAACTAAATCCCACCCAGTGGGGCTTGAGAGTAAGTCTCCTTGGGGACTTTTGGGCAAGGTTTTCTTTCCTAATATAAAGAGATTCTGAAGAGAAGCCTCCTTTGCCTTTGGACAAGAGTGTGTGAAGATATGATGCCTGGAGCTACGGCATCCACCTTGCGACCATGATGAAAGCCAACATACTGATGATGGCTGGATGGGAAGAGAGCCAAAGCCAACCTAGCTCCGTAATGCCATCACTGGGCTGTTCCTTCAACCCTGGGATAGGCCTCCTTATGGATTTATTGTTATATTACACCTCGGGTTCACTTAATAACTTTTTTCTTTTTCTTTTTTTTTAGTTTCAGAAGTAGAATTTAGTGATTCATCAGTTGCATATAACACCCAGTGCTCATTACATTACATGCCCCCCTTAATGCCCAACACCCAGTTACCCCATCCACCTCCCCCCAGCAGCCCTCAGTTTGTTTCCTAGAGTTCAGCATCTCTTATGGTTTGCCTCTCTATTTTCATCTTATTGTGTTTTTCCTTCCCTTCCCTTAAGTCCATCTGTTTTGTTTCTTAAGTTTCACATAAGAGTGAAATCATATGGTATTTGTCTTTCTCTGATTGAATTATCTCACTTAGCATAATAGCCTCTGGTTCCATCCACGTCATTGCAAATGGCAAGATTTCATTCTTTTTATGGCTGAGTAATATTCCATTGTAGATACATACCACATCTTCTTTATTCATTCATCTGTTGATGGACACCTGGGCTCTTTCCATAGTTTAGCTACTGTGGACATTGCTGCTATAAACACTGAGGTGCAGGTGCCCCTTCGGATCACTACATTTGAATCTTTGGGGTAAATACCCAGTAGTGCAATTGCTGGGTCATAGAGTAGCTCTATTTTTAACTTTTTGAGGAACCTCCGTACTGCTTTCCAGAGTGGCTGCACCAGCTTGCATTCCCGCCAACACTGTAAGAGGGTACCCCTTTCTCTGCATCCTCACCAACATCTGTTGTTTCTTGAGTTGTTAATTTTAGCCATTCTGACTGGTGTGAGGTGGTATCTCTTTGTGGTTTTGATTTGTGTTTCCCTGATGCCGAGTGATGTTGAGCATTTTTTCATGAGTCTGTTGGCCATTTGTATGTCTTCTTTGGAGAAATGTCTGGTCATATCTTCTGCACATTTCTTGACTAGATTTTTTGTTTTTTGGGTATTGAGTTTGATAAGTTTTTCATAGATTTTGATACTAGGCCTTTATCTGATAAGACATTTGCACATATCTTCTCCCATTCTGTCAGTTGTCTTTTGGTTTTGTCAACTGTGTCCTTTGCTGTGCAAAAGCTTTTTATCCTGATGAAGTCCCAATAGTTCACTTTTGCTTTTTCCTTGCCTTCGGAGATTTGTCCAGCAAGAAGTTGCTGTGGCTGAGGTCAAAGAGGTTGCTGCCTATGTTCTTCTCTAGGATTTTGATGGATTCCTGTCTCAACATTAAGGTCTTTCATCCATTCTGAGTTTATTTTTGTGTATGGTATAAGAAATTCGTCCAGTTTCATTCTTCTGCATGTGGCTGTCCAATTTTCCGAACACCATTTGTTGAAGAGACTTTCTTTTTTCTATTGAATATTCTTTCCTTGATTTCTCTTTCTTCTGCTTCATTGTTAATACATAGAAATGCAAATGACTTCTGTTGCATTGATTTTGTATCCTGCAACTTTGCTAAATTCCTGTATCAGATCTACCAAGTTTTTGGTGGAGTCCTTTGGGTTTTCTACATAGAGTATTATGTTGTCTGTGAAGAGTGGAAGTTTGACTTCTTTGCTGACTTGGATGTCTTTTATTTCTTTTTGTTGTTCGATTGCTGAGGCTAGGACATCTAGTGCTGTGCTGAACAACACTGGTGAGAATAAACATCCCTGTTATGTTCCTGACCTTAGGGGAAAAGCTCTCAGTATCTCCCCATTGAGAATGATATTCACTGTGGGCTTTTCATAGGTGACTTTTATGATCTTGAGGTATGTTCCCTCTATCCCTACACTGTAGAGAGTTTAAATCAAGAATGAATGCTGTATTTCATCAAATGCTTTTTATGCATCTACTGAATCATATGGTTCTTGTCCTTTCTTTTATTAATGTATGTGTATCACATTGATTGATTTGCAGATGTTGAACCACCCTTGCAGCTGGGAATGAATCCCACTTGGTCGTGGTGAATAATTCTTTTAATGGACTGTTGGATCCTATTGGCTAGTATCCTGGTGAGAATGTTGGCATCCATATTCATCACGGATATTGGTCTGTAATTCTCCTTTTTGGTGGGGTGTTTGTGCGGTTTTGGGATCAAGGTAATGCTGGCCTCATAGAAAGAGACTGGAAGTTTTCCTTTCATTTCTATTTTTTGAAACAGCTTCAGAAGAAGAGGTATTAATTCTTCTTTCAATGTTTGGTAGAATTCCCCTGGGAGGCCATCCGGCCCTGGACTCTTACTTGTTGGGAGATTTTTGATTAGTGCTTCAATTTCCTTGCTGGTTATGAGTCTGTTCAGGTTTTCTATTTCTTTCTATTTCAGTTTTGGTAGTTTATATGTTTCTAGGAATGCATCCACTTCTTCCAGATTGCCTAATTTGCTGGTTTATAGTTGCTCATAATATGTTCTGATATTTTTTGTATTTCTTTGGTGTTGGTTGTGATCTCTTTTCTTTCATTCATGATTTTATTTATTTGGGTCCTTTCTCCTTTCTTTTTGATAAGTCTGACCAGGGGTTTATCAATCTTATTAATTCTTCCAAAGAACCAGCTCCTAGTTTTGTAGAACTGTTCTACTGTTCTTTTGGTTTCTATTTCATTGATTTCTGCTCTGATCTTTATTAATTCTTATCTCCTGCTGGGTTTAGGCTTTATTTGCTGTTCTTTCTCCAGCTCCTTTAGGTGTAAGGTTAGGTTGTGTATTTGAGACTTTTCTTGTTTCTTGAGAAAGGCTTGTATTGCTATGTACTTCCCTCTTAGGACTGCCTTTCCTTTACTGCATCCCAAAGGTTCTGAACTGTCGTGTTTTCATTTTCATTTGCTTCCATGTATTTTTTAAATTCTTTTTAAATTTCCTGGTTGACCCATTCATTCCTTAGTAGGATGCTCTTTAACCTCCAAGTATTTGTGTTCCTTCCAAATTTTTCTTGTGGTTGATTTCAAGTTTGAAAGCATTGTGGTCTGAAAATATGCAGGGAATAATCTCGATCTTTTTGTACAGGTTGAGACCTGATTTGTGACCCAGTAGGTGATCTATTCTGGAGATTGTTCCACGGGCACTCTAGAAGAATATGTATTCTGTTGCTTTAGAATGAAATGCTCTAATAGTTCTGTGAAGTTCATCTGGTCCAGTGTGTCATTCAAAGCCCTAATAAATTTTATTCTTTATGTGGGAACAACTCAGAAATATCTCAGGCTATGAACGTCCCCACGTCTCATCATTCTTGTGTTCTCCTGTAAGTTACTGGGCACCTTTTCAACTAAATATGTTGTATCTGTGGTTTCTAATTCTATGTAGATTGAAGGCTTTATCTGGACATATGTTTTCCTCCCTTAAATTACAAAGTTCTCTTCATTACATCGGCCAATTTTCTGAGAAGTTAATTCTTCTCATGAATTTTGAGGTACTTTCTATTGGTTGTTACACTCCAACATTTTAAGCCTCGTTTAGATACACCAGAATCATGTTCTTTGATATTCCATGCAGCCATTTATCTCCCTTTCCTTTCAGTTACAAATCTTGACCTCTAACATAGACCAACACCTGGTCTTCCTCTCCTGCGGTACTCCAACATCAGTAGGGAAGCAACCTGAGTTATCTCCTGGGAGCTCAGTTCCCTGAAGTCCCCAGATCTGGATCTTTCCTCCATGCCTCCTTAGAAAAGCCCTCCCAGGCCCTGGTCTCTGCCCCTCCTCCATTCCCAGAGCTCTTCCCTTCTCATTGCCCTTTCCACTGGAAGGCAATCAAGCCTGTTGTCTGCCCCTCCACCCCCACCCCCTCATAAGGCAGCACTATATACAAGCCTAGGGACAGAGCCGGTAGAGAAGGAACACTCCCAGGGGAGGGAAAAGGTGTGAACACTCACAGGGTATCATAACTGCTTTTTTCTATCACACTTCATTTTCAGGAGGTTCAGGGGAAGTTTAGGGTGACTGCAAGGGGTGAAAAGTGTGGGCAGATTTGCTTTCATATATGTGCCAAAGTGATCGCATCCTTCCTGCTTGGCAGTGCAGGCCTTATGTTTGTGTACTGTGGTCCCACCCTCAGGCATTGTGTCCCCTTGTGGTCAGCAACAGGCTTCCTCTGACCTACCATTTTTTTTCTTGTCCTGAGGCCTGGCATGCAGCTTTTCCTTGAAAAGTCCAGATTTACCCTCTATGGGAAAACCTCCTGTCACAAACACATCACCAGTAGCTCTGCATTCTTCTTTTCCCCTTGTGTCAAATTCTTCCACCCTCACCTCTTGACTCTAAGCCTCTTCAGGATATCTATTTTTCTGGCTTCCTTCCTGAATTTTTTCCATTTTGCATAGGAATGTTTAATCCCTTCTGAAATGTTGGAGCCTAGACTTTTTCTAGCAAAAAGATCAGCTAGATTTTATAGAAAACAATTAAAAAAATAACCCTTACACTTGCATGTAGTTTTTACATTTGACAGAATCATGTCCCGTGCTGGCAAAGAAAGCAGGAGGCCCATTAGTCACTCAGCACCCCTGTGGAATGGCAAGGCCTGGTTGTCGGGCACCCAGCTGCCCTATCCCTAGTTCTCACAGTGCTTCCCACTTTGCACATGCAGTAACTGTCCTGCACATAGGTTAGGTCACACACCTACAGATAATAAGCTTAGGTCTTAGGAAAGAAACACAGCCAAGCTGCTTGGCTTCAAACCATTGTTCTTCCCAATTCCCTCAATTTCTGTATTTTTTGGCATTCGAGGAAGATATAGTTGACCCTTGAACAATGCAGGTTTGAACTGTGCAGGTCCAATTATCCATGGATTTTTTTTTTTTATAAATACAGTAGAGTACTGCAAGTGTCTTTCCCTTATGATTTGCTTAATAACATTTTCTTTTCTCTAACTTACTTAATTATACGAATACAGTCTATAATACACATAACATACAAAATATGTATTAATAGACTACGTATGTTATTAGTAAGGCTTCCGGTCAACAGCAGGCTATTAGTAGTTATGTTCTGGGGTGGTCGAAAGTTAAGCAAGTTTTTGACTGAATGGGGGGGCCGGTGTCCCTGATCCCCATACTGTTCAAGGGCCAACTGTGCGCTCCTCAGTTTTTAGATTTCAGGAAGCTATGATTTTGCTGGACTTGTTTGCTGCTCTGCTTTTGCTCCTACCTGGTGGCGGTAGGGGTTCGAGCTGGGGGGAGGATACTGGGAGGCTGAACTCTCTGATGCAGCATGTTTCCAGCCCACAGAGAGTAATAGTCAGTGTTCGAGAGGCCCCCAGGACAGTTTCCTAGCAGATTCTCCTGCTTTTCTTTTAGCTTTCTCACTACATACATGACAGATTCAGAAAAGCATGTTTTCAGTTTTGGTGAAGTGCCATTTATTGATTTGATCATTTATGGATTGTGCCTCAGAGGCTGTTCCTAAGAAAACTTTGCCTAATGTAAGTCACAAAGATTTTATCCTGCTTTTTTTCTGGAAGATTTATGATTTTAGGTTTTCTGTTTAGGTTTACAAGCCATGTTGGAATGAAGCATGGGTCCTAAGATCACTTTTTGTTTTTTTGGGTTTTTTTGCATATGGATATCCAATTGTTCTCACACTGTTTGTTGAAAAGACTATCTTTTCTCTACTGCACCACATTTGTGTCTTTGTTAAAAATCAGCAGTATATCCTGGTGTCTTTCTCATACTATTGGTTTTCTTCAAATATCTGATGGTCTTAGGTAGTTTATTCACATTTCTCAAAGAAGGACTAGGTGATCCTTGGTGATCTACTCCACCAAAGACTAGGTGACAAGAATGGGCCCCTTCCAGGGATTTTCTCTCCTCCTGTGTCATCGGTCTCCACCCTGTCCTCCCTCTGGATGGGGAGGAGGGGTACTGGGTAGGCTCTGTGTGTGCATACACCAGTGAGCCTGTTTTTCTTTAGGGTGTGTGTAGGCAGCAAGTAGCTGACCTGCAGGTCTCACGAGGAGCCACATGAGAAAAGCATCCTTCATCCTGGGATACCATGCATTCCTTGTATCCCCTCCCTATGGGTCACGGAGGCCCAGAGTAACCTAGACATCCCTCACAGTTCCAAAGCTCCTCCTGCTCATTTTCTCCCACTGGGGAGGTGCCACTCCCTTGCCCTCTTGACAGAGCTGCCTGAAGCCACCCCCTCCTCGTTTCCTTCCTGGCTGGGCTGCCCTCCAGCTTGGGGCTGCCCTCACCAGCCAGCACTCGGCTGTGTCTGATGCAGCTACAACCTCTCTGCTCCAGTTCTTGGTCAACCTGTCTTTCTACTTTCTATTTTACAGAAATGTCCCAATCTTTTTTGGTTAGCTGATGGTTTGCTTTCTTGTTTTCCAACAATTTAAATGGATTTATGCTTTTCTCATATTTTTCCTTTTGCTTAAATATCATTTTTGGAGGAGGCAAAAGTAAGTGGGAAATCGTATTAGATGGTAATAAGTATTAGGGATGTGTGGATTCACTTTCCCTCAGAATATCTGCTAGGTCATCCCCAGAGACAAAAAGCAGAAGTGGAGGGATCGCCAGGCCAACCAGGGATACTACATACAGAAAGCTGGCTGGCTGGCTGTGATCTCATTCCCCACGTCTTTAAAAAGCTCTTCTGGCCATGGAAGACTAAGGCTTTGTGTCAGGGAGACAGTGGCCATGGGCAAGGCTAGGCAAAGAACAGGGATGCAGGAAACCACAGGTTCAGTAGGACATACTTTGTCAAGAATCAAGCCCACAGTTGTCATGAGGAAGACCTTTCACAGACTTGAGTCTGCCTCTATCTGTTTTTTTGGAAGAAAAGTATACATGCATATGTAGTTCTACTATTTAGTCAGTAATTAGGAGCACTGGTTTTTTTTTTTTAAGATTTTATTTATTTATTTGAGAGAGAAAGAGCATGAGTGGGGGCAGGGAGGGCAGAATGAGAGGGAGAAGCAGACTTTCCCCTGTGCAGGGAGCCTGAGGTGGGGCTCGATCCCAGAACCGTGAGATCAAGACCTGAGCTGAAGGCAGATGCTTAACTGACTGAGCCACCCAGGTGCCCCTGGAGCACTAGGTTTTAAAAAAACTATATTGAGAGGGTCTTTTTTTGGGAGGGTCCTTAAAAGTATCAATAATCTTGGCCCCACAGACTGCTTGTTTTAGTTTCCATAGTATTTTATCCTAAGACAGGATGGCCACAGCATTTATGAAGAAACCAGCATTATCAAACACTTTCCATCATACAATCATTCTTGATCTGAAGAAGAACATAGCTTCATCTTAAAAAAACAAAATAAAAAACTCCAAAATTTCATGTTTCCTTCTTGGCTCAAGTCTTGTTATGAAACCACTCTGGGTAAAGATACATTGCATTTTAAAAAGGGGGGGGGAAGCAAACACAAAATATGCCTGCTATAATAGACTTAAAGACTTGCTTCTTTGCTAACAGGCCTCTGCTTATGCTGTTAGACTCTCTTGTTAATTCTGATCTGGCTGTTTACATACATTTTTAATTTGTTCAATCATTTCACAGACCAGTAGTTTCATGGTTCAATTTGTTTCAGGCAAAATGGAGTGTTACAAAAAAGTCGCAGGCTATTTTCAGGTTGGAGAAATTAATGAATTGAAATTGGAACAATTTTACATGATTGCATTTTTTGTTCTAATTACAGAATGGAGTCCTTCCCATAGATGTAAAAATGTTCAATAATAGCATAATAGGTATAAATACAAATATATCCCCATATTTCCTAGCCTTCCCCTTTCATTCTATGAAGGGTCCAGAAGCCATCACATTTTGAGATGCAGGTTTAGCTGATGCTTACTTTGGAGTAAGTGCTAGGCTCAGGCATGGCTACCTTTCAATTGCATAGACTCTAAGAAGGGGTCCCTATGCCCCAAGGGAAAGTTAGGGCTATGAGCACAGGCTGGTTTGGGCACACAGCCTGGAATATCCCCCAGTAGGCTTTTCCCTCAGCTCAGTGGCTGTAAAGCTCAGTAAACAATAGATGGACCGCTGGCATACCTGCTCAATTACTGGTTTTCCTTAAAGCAAATGAACACAAACAAACAAAAAAATCTAATTCTTATAAATCTATAAAAGTATTACTCTTCCTATTCAAAATCATAAACTATTGCACAAACACCTGCAGTTGGAAAGAATGCTATAACCACCCCAGCACCCAGATGTTGCTAATACAAGGGATTCCTCCTTGACAGCCCCTCTGAACCTCACCTTCCACCCACCTCCCCCACAGAAGAACACTCCCCTGGATTTGGTACTCATCATTCCCACGTGGTTCTTCTCCCCCAGGTGTGTTGCACCTTAATGATGCACAGAATTACTTTGCTAGAGTTAAAGCTTCATGTCGGTGACAAGAGCTGGCCACACAAGGCTCCAGAGTGAACTGGCTCCCGGTGTGCTGGGGTGCTGATTCCTTCTGCTCCCGTGCAAGGGTGTGCCTCCACCTGCGCTCTCCGTCCCACAGCTGCCCATACCCCGAGCCGCACCAGCTCCACAGGGGACCATCAGCCAGCCTGAGAGGCAGTGTTGAGGAGGGACATGCCTTTGCTTCCACTCATCTGAAAACACACCTTGGTGTCCTCACTGAGGACAATTAAACAACTGTTGCCTCCATCAGGAAGCAAATGCTCTACAACAAATCAGCAGATTCAACAAGACCTCATCCTCAGTGTGGTGACAGACAAATGAGAAGGACCCTTTATCAGGAAACACTGTGCCACAGCTGACATATGTTTTGTCTTAAGGCAAGTTGCCACCTTCTGCACCAACCCAGGATTGAATATGCCTCCTCTGTCCTACCCCAGCAGGTCTGCTAACCCTATCCTTCATCCTGCTCAGTTTTCAAGCCAGCTGGTGGCATATTTCTTTCCCTGCTTGCTGCCCCTGCCCTGAACACTGGGCCTTGCAAACAGTGAGTACTCAATGCAGATGGAATCCTGCACCAGGCAGAGACAGTTTTCAAACTTGCACAGAGGCACCCCTGAACACTGCAGTGAACTCACAGGGGTGCCTCAAGATATTCCGAATTTTGGAGAAAAACACAGTGACACTCAGCATCTATCAGATGTCAGTCAAGATAGGTGCTCAGTCTAATACCCAGTGTGATGAGCTTTACTAAGGGAGATGGTTGACTAAGGAAGCAGAAGAAAGGTTGTCTGGGCACCTGGGGAACTTGGAGCCAGGCTAGGCCTGTGTGGGTGTGCAAGAAAAGTGCTGAGGGCAGCATGAGAGGGTTAGGCTGCTCCAGGTGTGTGGGAAAGGGAGCAGCAGATGTGCCCTCTCACCAAACAGGGCTGGAGTGGGGATGGTGAGGTGCTGATGGACTGGGAGTACCCTATTCCCCAGAAGATGTGAAGAAGTATTTCTCCAGTACTGCACACACCTGATCTTATTCCAAGCACAATGTAAGTCGCATAGTGATATTTTAGATTAGCTACACTTTGTGACATAGGCTTAGACAGCTCACCTATAAACTTAGCTACAACTGATCACCCTCTCTCTCTCTTAGAACACGTGCTCTGCATTCCAAACCATTGGCTTATTAAAAGATCTTTCAACTTAATAACTATTCACTGAGTGCCTGTGGTAGACACAGGTATGTGTCCTGGGTATGTCCTAGGGTTCACCCCCAATGATTCCCATCTACTGGTTTCATGCCTTGGACAATATTTTTCCCTAGATTGAGTGGGAGCTAGAACTTGCTTCCAATCAACAGAATTTGACAAAGGTGACGGGATGTCAGTCCTGTGATAGGTTGTATTATATGACAGAAGTGAAGAGATTTCGCAGATGTAATTAATGAGCTGACTTTAAGTTAACCAAAAGAGGGGCACTGGGGTGCTGGGGTGACTCAGTTGGCTAAATGTCTGACTCTTGATTTCAGCTCAAGTCATGATCGCAGAATTGTGAGATTGATTCCCATGTTGGGTGTGGAGCCTGCTTAATATTCTCTCTCCCTCTCTCTCTCTGCCCCTCCCCACGCTATCTCTCTCTCTCAAAAATTAAAAGAAAATTAACAAATCTTAAAAAAAAAAAGTTAACCAAAAGAGAGATTATCCTGAGTAAGCTGGACTTAATAATAAATCAAGAGCCCTTTAAGAAAGGGTATAGACTGTCCCTGAGGGCAGAGACTGAAGCAGAGAGACTCCTCACTGCTGACTCTGAAGAATTAGGCTGCCATTGTGGAGGCCTATGGAAAGGAACATGGGAAGGAACTGTGGGTGGCCTTCAGGAGCAAAGAGTGGCCCCCAGGACACAGCCAGCAAGAAAATGGGAACTTCACAGTCTTTTGTTATGGGAGATGCATTTGGTTAACAACCTCAGAGAGCCTGAAGATCTTTCTCCAATAGAGCCTCTGATGAGACCAAAGCCCTGCCCAAGATTTTGATTGCAGTTGCTGAGACCCTGAGGGGAGGACCCAGTTAAGCTGTGCCCACAGAAACTGTGAGATACTAAATGTGTGTTGTTTTAGGCCAACAAGATTGTGGTTGTTTGTTACAGAACAATAGAAAACTAATATAGTGCCCAAGGTAGAAACTATTTATGCTACATTCTTCATGCACTGAGTATGTGAAACAGTTAAGCAGAAAAGGTCTTCAAACGTTTTATAGTTTTAAATACATACAGTTTTTAAAAAATATTTTATTTATTTATTTGAGAGAGAGACAGCACGAGTTGGTGGGGGCAGGGGGACAGGAGCAGAGGGAGAGGGAGAAGCTGACTCCCAATTGAGCAGGGAGCCTGCTGTGTTACTCAATCCCAGGACCTTGGGATCATGACCTGAGCCAAAGGCAGACGCTTAACCTACAGAGCCACTCAGGAGCCCCAAATAAATGACGATTTTAAAAAATGTTTTAAATCTGTCCTACAATTTTCATCTGCAAATTGATCTAACCCATCCTTTTAATTTTAAGGAAATCCAAATTCCTGTGTGTTGCTTGGCTCTTCTGGCAACCTGATCCTGGTTTTTCAGGATTTTGATGGCTATAATTTTTAAGAAACTCTGTGCTTTGGTGATCCCACCTGGAGGAGTCCTGGGGTAAACAGGATGTTGTACCTGTGGACTCTTAGAGCAGTGTGCAGGGAGGTCAGGTGGGTTGTGAGAATGTCCACTTTGACCCAGGATGTGGCCCAGGAATGGTCACTTTGACCCAGTGACCCTCTATCAACCCACTGTGTTGTAACTTTATGAAGATTCAGAGTTTTCTGCTAATTTATGGAGAAAGAAAAAAGATGGTGGAGGAGTAGGGGACTTTTTTCCAGCTGGTTCCCTGAATCGAGATGGATATCTACCACAGCATCCTGAACACCCATGAAATCAGCCTGAGACGCAGGAAGATACATCTGGATCTCTACAAATGAACATCTCCAGCGATGAGTATTGAGGTACAAAGCAGGGAGCTGTGAATCCGCGCACGGATATCAGAAGATAAACGGAAGGGTGAGGGAGCCAATGCGCTCGGGCACCGGGAAGCTGTAGCCACCTGCACTGGGGACGGCCGGACTCACAGACCGGCACCTGCGAGAGAGCAGACTGAGACTGGGAGCTCGGGAATGTGCATGCGACCAGACCGAAAACCGGTGCTCTGGAGCGTGTGCACAAACCACACTGAAACAGGGAGCTCGGGAGCGCGTGTGCGGGAACCTGGGAGGCTGGCAGTGCTAGAAGCACAGAGGACAGAGATGTTCCAGCCCTGGAAACAAGGGCTGGGAGAACGGATGTGGGGTGCACAACCTGGGAGGCTGCAGGGTTTTTAGCAGCACCAACAGAAACAGAGTTAAAGTGGCCAGGAGAGCTCAGTGGAGAGCGGACTGCGATCTCTCTGTTCTGAGACAGAGGCTAGGATACGGTCACTGCTGCTCTCTCAGAAGAGGCACAGAAAACCTCCAGAGAAAGCCACCAGAGAACGAAAGCCCGGAAATACTGGTTCATATTGTGCCCATCTCCCTCCCCCCTCACAGGGGACAGGGAGACTCTACCCAAAGAGGGTTGCCTGAGTATCAGCACAGCAGGCCCCTCCCCCCAGAAGGCAGGCTGAAAAATCAAGAAGCCCACATCCCTAAGGTCCATATAAAACAAGTGCACACTGCCTGGGTCCTGGTCAATAATTTGGGCTCTGTGCATCCCCGGAACCTCTCCTCATCAGAATGACAAGAAGAAGGAATCTTCAGCAAAGAAAGGAGACAGAGACTGTGGCCTCTGCCACAGAACTGATGGATACGGATATAACCAAATTGTCAGAAATGGAGTTCAGAGTAATAATGGTCAAGATGATGTGTAAGGTTGAAAAAAATATTAATGAAAATATTAACGAGAATATAGAATCTCTAAGGGCGTAAATGAAATCGAATCTGGAAGAAATTAAAAATGCTATGAATCAAATGCAGTCTAAACTGGAGGCTCTGACGGCCAGGGTAAATGAGGCAGAAGAACGAATTAGTGAATTGGAAGATGGGATGATAGAAAAGAAGGAAAAAATGGAAACCTGGCTCAAAAAAATTCAATCTCAAGAATGTAGATTACAGGAGATTACTGACTCAATGAAACGTTACAATGTCAGAATCATCGGCATCCCCGAGCGGGTGGAGAAAGAGAGAGGTCTAGAAGAGATATTTGAACAAATTGTAGCTGAGAACTTCCCTAATCTGGTGAAGGAAACAAGCATTCGTGTCCAAGAGGCAGAGAGGACCTCTCCCAAGATCAATGAGAACAGACCTATACCACCTCATATAAGACAGCAATTCACAAACATTAGATCCAAGGATACAATCTTGAAAGCAGCCAGGGGGAAGAGAATCCTCACCTACAGAGGGAGGAACATCAGAATAACATCAGACCTGTCTACAGAGACCTGGCAAGCCAGGAAAAGTTGGCAAGACATATTCAGAGCACTAAGTGAGAAGAACATGCAGCCAAGGATCCTTTATCCAGCAAGGCTGTCATTCAGAATTGATGGAGAGACAAGGACCTTCCAAGACCAACAGAAACTGAAAGAATATGTGACCACCAAGCCAGGCCGAGAAGAAATATTAAGGGGGGTTCTATAAAAGTAAAAAGACTCCAAGAGTGATACAGAACAGAAATTTACAATCAGAAACAAAGACTTCACAGGCAACATGACATCATTAAAATCGTATCTTTCAATAATCACTCTCAACATGAATGGCCTAAGTGCTCCCATAAAACACCACAGGGTTGCAGATTGGATAAAAAGATATGACCCATCCATATGCTGTCTAGAAGAGACTCATTTTTGTTTTTGTTTGTTTTGTTTGTTTTTAAAAGATTTTATTTATTTATTTAACAGAGAGACAGACAGCGAGAGAGGGAACACAAGTAGGGGTAGTGGGAGAGAAAGAATCAAGCTCCCAGCGGAGAAGCCTGATGCAGGGCTCCATCCCAGGACCCTGGGATCATGCCCTGAGCCAAAGGCAGATGCTTAACGACTGAGCCACCCAGGTGCCCCTACAAGAGACTCATTTTGAACCTAAAGATACATCCAGACTGAAAGTGAAGGGATGGAGAACCGTTTTTCATGCCAATGGACCTCAAAAGAAAGCTGAGGTAGCAACTGTCCTATCAGACAGATTAGATTTTAAACTGAAGACTATAGTTAGAGATACAGAAGGACACTACATTATTCTTAAAGGATGTATCCAACAAGTGGATATGACAATTATAAATATCTATGCCCCCAACAGGGGAGCAGCAACATACACAAGCCAACTCTTAAGCAGAATAAAGAGACATATAGATAATAATACGTTAATAGTAGGGGACCTCAACACTCCGCTCTCAGCAATAGACAGATCACCTAAGCAGAAAATCAACAAAGAAACAAGAGCTTTGAATGACATCCTGGACCAGATGGACCTCATAGATATATACAGAACACTATACCCCAGAAAAACAGAATACTCATTCTTTTCCAATGCACATGGAACTTTCTCCAGAATAGACCATATACTGGGTCACAAAACAGGTCTCAACCGATACCAAAAGACTGAGATTATTCCCTGCATATTCTCAGACCACAGTGCTTTGAAATTGAAACTCAATCACAAGGAAAAATTTGGAAGAAACTCAAATACTTGGAAACTAAGAACCATTCTGCTCAAAAATGATTGGGTAAACCAGGGAATTAAAAATGAGCTTAAGCAATTTATGGAAACCAATGATAATGAAAACACATTGGTCCAAAACCTATGGGACACTGCAAAGGCGGTCCTAAGGGGAAAATACATAGCCATCCAAGCCTTACTCAAAAGAATAGAAAAATCTAAAATGCAGTTTTTATATTCTCACCTCAAGAAGCTGGACCTGATACAGAAGAACAGGCCTAATCCACGCATGAGAAAGCAGTTGATCAAGATTAGAGCAGAGACCAATGAATTAGAAACCAGGAGCACAGTAGGGTAGATCAACAAAACTAGAAGCTGGTTCCCTGAAAGAACAAATAAGATCGATAAGCCACTGGCCAGACTTATTCAAAAGAATAAAGAAAGGACTCAAATCAATAAAATTATGAATGAAGGGAGAGATCATGACCAACACCAAAGAAATAGGAAGGATCATTAGAAACTATTATCAACAAGTATATGCCAATAAATTAAACAACCTGGAAGAAATGGATGCCTTCCTGGAAACCTACAAACTACCAAGACTGAAACAGGAAGAAATAGATTTCTTAAATAGGCCAATTAACTATGAAGAAATTGAGTCAGTGATAAACAACCTTCCAAATAATAAAACTCCAGGCCCAGACGGTTTTCCTGGGGAATTCTACCAAACATTCAAAGAAGAAATAATACCTATTCTCCTAAAGCTATTTCAAAAAATAGAAACAGAAGGAAAGCTACCAAACTCATTCTATGAGGCTAATATTACCTTGATCCCCAAACCAGGCAAAGACCCCCTCAAAAAGGAGAATTACAGACCGATTTCTCTAATGAATATGGATGCCAAAATCCTCAACAAGATCCTTGCTAATAGAATCCAACAGTACATTAAAAGGATTATCCATCATGACCAAGTGGGATTCATCCCTGGAATGCAAGGGTGGTTCAACATTCGCAAATTGATCAGTGTGATAGATCATATCAACAAGAAAAGAGTGAAGAACCACATGATCCTCTCAATTGATGCAGAAAGAGCATTTGACAAAATACAGCATCTTTTCCTGATTAAAACACTTCAGAGCGTAGGGATAGAGGGTACATTCCTCAATGTCATAAAAGCCATCTATGAAAAGCCTACAGCGAATATCATTCTCAATGGGGAAAAGCTGGAAGCCTTTCCTTAAGATCAGGAACATNCCATCTATGAAAAGCCTACTGCAAGCATTATTCTCAATGGGGAAAAGCTGGAAGCCTTTCCCTTAAGATCAGGAACACGACAAGGATGCCCACTCTCGCCATTATTATTCAATGTAGTACTAGAAGTCCTTGCAACAGCAATCAGACAACATAAAGGGATAAAAGGTATCCAGATCGACAAGGAAGTAGTCAAACTGTCTGTCTTCACAGATGACATGATACTCTATATGGAAAACTCAAAAGACTCCACCCCCAAATTACTAGAANCCCAAACTATTAGAAGTTATAGAACAATTCAGTAAGGTGGCAGGATACAAAATCAATGCCCAGAAATCAGTTGCATTTCTATACACAAACAATGAGACTGAAGAAAGAGAAATTAGGGAATCCATTCCATTTACAATAGCACCAAAAATCATATGATATCTAGGAATTAACTTAACTAGAGAGGTAAAGGGTCTATATTCTAGAAACTACAGATCACTCTGGAAAGACTTTGAAGAAGGCAGAAAAAGATGGAAAAACATTCCATGCTCATGGATCAGAAGAATAAACATAGTTAAAATGTCTATGCTACCCAGAGCAATCTACACTTTCAATACCATCCCGATCAAGATACCAATGACATTTTTCAAAGAGCTGGAACAAACAGCCCTTAAATTTGTGTGGAACCAGAAAAGGCCCGAATCACCAAGGAAATGTTAAAAAGGAAAAACACATCTGGGGGCATCACATTGCCTGATTTCAAGCTATACTACAAAGCTGTGATCACCAAGACAGCATGGTACTGGCACAAAAACAGACACACAGACCAATGGAACAGAATAGAGAAACCAGAAATGGACCCTCGGCTTTATGGGCAACTAATCTTTGACAAAGCCAGAAAAAACATCCAGTGGAAAAAAGACAGTCTCTTCAATAAATGATGCTGGGAAAATTGGACAGCTATATGCAAATGAATGAAACTTGACCACTCTCTCAAACCATGCATAAAGATAAACTCCAAATGAATGAAAGACCTCGATGTGAGACAGGAATCCATCAAAACCATAGAGGAGAACATAAGCTGTAGCCTCTTTGATATCGGACACAGCGACTTCTTTCATGACACATCTCCAAAGGCAAGAGAAACAAAAGAAAAAATGAACTTGTGGGACTTCATCAAGATAAAAAGCTTCTGCATAGCCAAGGAAACAGTCAAAAAAACTAAGAGGCAGCCCACGGAAAGGGAGAAGATATTTTCTAATGACACTACAGATGAAAGACTCTTATCCAAGATCTATAAAGAACTTCTCAAACACATGAGAAACAAATAATCAAATAAAAAAATGGGCAGAAGATATGAACACTTTTCCAATGAAGACATACAAATGGCTAACAGACACATGAAAAAATGTTCCAAATCATTAGCCATCGGGAAATTCAAATCA
Source organism: Ailuropoda melanoleuca (assembly GCF_002007445.2). Lineage (NCBI taxonomy): Eukaryota > Metazoa > Chordata > Mammalia > Carnivora > Ursidae > Ailuropoda > Ailuropoda melanoleuca. The sequence goes on from NC_048223.1 coordinate 42,235,392, forward strand.
AAACCACATTGAGATGCCACCTTACTCTAGCTAGAATGGCAAAAATTGACAAGGCAAGAAACAGCAAATGTTGGAGAGGATGTGGAGAAAGGGGATCCCTCTTACATTGTTGGTGGGAATGCAAGTTGGTAGCCACTTTGGAAAACAGTGTGGAGGTCCCTTAAAAAGTTAAAAATTGAGCTACCCTATGATCCACCAATTGCACTACTGGGTATTTACCCCAAAGATATAGACGTAGTGAAGAGAAGGGCCATATGAACCCCAATTTTCATAGCAGCATTGTCCACAATAGCTAAATTGTGGAAGGAGCCGAGATGCCCTTCAACAGAGGAATGGATTAAGAAGATGTGGTCCAAGGGCGCCTGGGTGGCTCAGTCGTTAAACGTCTGCCTTCGGCTCAGGGTGTGATCCCAGGGTGCTGGGATCGAGCCCCACATCGGCTCCCTGCTCCCCTGGGAACACGCTTCTTCCTCTCCCACTCCCCCTGCTTGTGTTCCCTCTCTCACTGGCTGTCTCTCTGTGAAATAAATAAATAAATAAATAAATAAATAAATAAATAAATAAAGATGTGGTCCATATATACAATGGAATATTACTCAGCTATCAGAAAGAACGATTACCCAACATTTGCCACAACACGGACGGGACTGGAGGAGATTATGTTAAGTGAAATAAGTCAAGCATAGCAAGACAATTATCATATGGTTTCACTCATTTATGGAACATAAGAAATAGCAGGGAGATCGGCAGGAGAAGGAAGGGAAGAATGAAGGGGGGATAAACAGAAGGGGGAATGAACCATGAGAGACTATGGGCTCTGGGAAACAAACAGGGCTTCAGAGGGGAGGGGGTGGGGGACTGGGATAGGCTGGTGATGGGTAGTAAGGAGGGCACATATTGCATGATGCACTGGGTGTTTTATGCAAAGAATGAATCATCACTACATCAAAAACTAAAGATGTACTGTATGGTGACTAAAATAACTTAATAAAAAATTTAAAAAAACAAAAAACAAAACAAAAAAAAGCTTTCTGCTAATTTATGAGAAATTGACAAATTTCTCCTTAACACTTTTTAATCTGTAGATTTTTTCTGAAGAACTAGAATTTCAACCTAGAATGTATACTTATCATATACCTAAATATTCACAAATTTATCTAATATTGTTGGATTATCATCAGCTACTTTGTCAAAGGTAATTACCTACTTCTTCAGGCCTGAAGAGAAAATCAATTTTGCTTTAATTTCCTCTAAGTGGCACAGTAGTTAAGGTGCGCCTGGGTGAGGGGTGACATAGGGTTCCTGCTCCCCTGGGGCCAGCCCGGCCTCCTCTGCAGGGTCTGGAGCAGGCTGCAGATGGTCCATGGTGAGTCGGAGACTTCACTGCTCAGAAACACGATGCAAACACTCAAAGCAGATGATGTGCATATGCTTTTAGTCACTACATTCAACTCATTTTCAAAACTTTGGGGTATTTAGTTAAAACTGATCATGCCCACATTTTCAAACTTTGTGAGCCAATGCTGAAATCCTAGAGACAAAAAAGGAGCCACCATCACCTGTTTACTGCTAATTTTGAAACAACAGTCACATTGTAATGCTGACAAGTTATTGGCACCTGGAGAGCTGTCTCTTGTACACGCATCATGGCTGATGGGAGCATGGGTTACTTATAACACTGAGAGGTCACATGATGAATCACGTGGCACCCAATTCATGACAGTCAAAATATGCAGAATGCACTCTAATGTCAGTGCTGTTAGTCTCTCCCCAAAGCCAACTGCTTCTTTATATTCCCAGTGACTTACAGACCTGTACCATATCCTTTTAGAAAGGTAAAATTAACAAAAAAGATGAAGTGAACACTAAATTCCATTTACAACATTTCACATTCGCCCATCTTCGGGAATACCGGCATTTTAAATGATGATGCCTTTGGATCACATGACTGTCATTTGAACAATAGAGGAGTGGCCCCGCGGGCTGCCCTACCTCACAGTGCGCATGCTGACTCTCCCTGGGCATAGCTGCCCTACAGCAAGAGAGGTGCCTCCTGGACAGCCTGGGCACTCAAGTTTAGTGATGAGGGCACTGAAGCAAGCCCAGGCTTGCATAGCTTCTCTATGCTAGAGTACAGACTGGAATCCATGCCTCAGAAGGTCCCTTGACCTACAGGAGACTGCCCAAATGACTGCAGTGTTCTAACTCCAAATAGAGTGTTTTTCTCCCTGTGCTTTTTGGATGTCCAGGGACAGGGCCTGTCCCTGAGGACCCTCTGCTAGGTTAAGGCTGCTGCCTCAAGCAGTAGTGCAGCCACCACCTTCTCTGGGAATACACATGCAAATACAGAATCACCAGTCAAGGAGTGCAAGGTCACTCTTCCACGCACATCTGCCACAAGCTAGGTACTAAGAAAACAGACAAGTTACATGCTGGCTGTGGCTATTCCAGGACACAAGTAAGTGAACCATAACCACATGCAGCACAAAGGAGGGCCTCACTGTGGTGGTGACCCAGGATTCTTAAGCACGAACGAGAACATTTCTGGGAAGACAAGTTGGACCGAAAGAAGGGAGCCAGAAGTGAGGAGAATGTGCAGAGGCAAAACCACCTGGAGTGACCCAGGAGCCTGGTCACTTCCGCATGGCCAGAGAGAGCTGGCCAGGGAGACGAGGCTGGAAACAGCCATGGTGAGGGGCCGGGGCTTCTCTGAAATGTGGGGGAGCTGAAGGGTTTTGGGCAGGAGCACACCATAGAGTTCTTATTTGACAGAGAGAGAGAGAGCACAAGCAGGGGGATCAGCAGGCAGAGGGAGGAGCAGGCTCCCCGCTGAGCAGGGAGCCCGATATGGGACTTGATCTGAGGACCCTGGGATCATGATCTGAGCCGAAGGCAGATGTTTAACCAACTGAGCCACCAGGCGTCCCCCGCCACAAAGTTACATTTGGAATTGGGAGAGCAAGCTGTGGTAGCAAAAGGGCAAGTGGATGAGACAGAGGAAAGACGGGGCGGGGGGGGTGGCGTCAGTCACGGGCTGCAGGAGCGGTCCTGGAAGAGAGGGTGAGAGTCCCTTAACTGACTCAACATATTCCAGACTGAAGGGAGTTTCACTGTACAAGGACAGACACCATTGAAAAGGACAAGTTAGGGACCTGAATTCCTCACCCCAGCAAGGGAAACATAAAAACACAGCTTGTTACCTTAAGGAGCAGTTCTTGGTCATAGAGAATTCTCAGATGATGTAAAAAAAAGAATCTTTTTTTTTTTTTAATTAATTTATTTATTTTTTTTTTATAATTAATTTTATTTTATTATATTTATGTTAATCACCATACAGTACAT
>NC_048223.1:42239237-42301606 GCF_002007445.2 Ailuropoda melanoleuca
ACAAAAAGGGATCAAAGGTATCCAAATCGGCAAAGAAGAAGTCAAACTGTCTCTCTTTGCAGATGACATGATACTCTATATGGAAAACCCAAAGGAATCCACTCCCAAACTATTAGAAGTTATAGAACAATTCAGTAAGGTGGCAGGATACAAAATCAATGCCCAGAAATCAGTTGCATTTCTATACACGAATAACGAGACTGAAGAAAGAGAAATTAGGGAATCCATCCCATTTACAATAACACCAAAAACCATGCGTTACCTTGGAATTAACTTAACCAGAGACGTAAAGGACCTATATGCTAGAAACTATAGATCACTTTTGAAAGATATTGAGGAAGACATAAAAAGATGGAAAAATATTCCATGCTCATGGATTGGAAGAATTAACATAGTTAAAATGTCCATACTACCCAGAGCAATCTACACTTTCAATGCTATCCCGATCAAAATACCGAGGACATTTTTCAAAGAACTGGAACAAATAGTCCTTAAATTTGTATGGAACCAGAAAAGGCCCCGAATCTCCAAGGAACTGTTGAAAAGGAAAAACAAAGCTGGGGGCATCACAATGCCGGATTTCGAGCTGTACTACAAAGCTGTGATCACAAAGACAGCATGGTACTGGCACAAAAACAGACACATCGACCAATGGAACAGAATAGAGAACCCAGAAATGGACCCTCGGCTCTTTGGGCAACTAATCTTTGATAAAGCAGGAAAAAACATCCGGTGGAAAAAAGACAGTCTCTTCAATAAATGGTGCTGGGAAAATTGGACAGCTACATGCAAAAGAATGAAACTTGACCACTCTCTCACACCATACACAAAAATAAACTCCAAAAAAAAAGAATCTTAGTTCATCTAAACACTGATTAATTAACATAGTTCATCTATTAATTATATCTTAGAGGCTTAAGCTGTATTATTATACTCCGTAGAATGATAATGTCTGTGCTTCTTAAAGTACCAAACAAAAATACAGACATAAGGGAAACCAGCAGGATATACTGTGATTTTGAAAATGGGTTTGATTTTCAACTTAGTACTTTCTCCTTTGAGGAATTCAAAGGTATAATTTAAGAGTCTGGCAACTGAAGAATTATAATCAGCACTCACAATTTCACCAAATATATATCACTTCCAAATCTGCTCCTTCCATACTGCCCTATGTTCTACTTACCGCCCAGTTTAAGACACACGGAAGGCGCATCAAATGTCGGCTGAGTGGATGCGTGCACGGTGCCACCTACAGGGGGCACTGCGCCCTGAGGCCAGGATGGGGTCGCTCTCCTCCTGGTTTCCACCTTCCATTCTGGCTGAGGAGTCTAGGTACTGAGATCAGGAACAGATCTGTAGCTCTAGATAGTTTCTGACGAGTTACAGTGTCTGCCCACTAATCTTTTCTTGCTTTCGAGTTGCCTTCACTATACTTGGTGGAGGTGATGTGACCCCCACATCACCACCACCGCTACCCAAATATCCTGCATCCACGGAAGAAGAATGGAAATGGCGGAGTGTGTGGAGCCACAGGCTTCGTGAAAGAAAGGAAGTACACACTATCCTTACTTCTTCTACAGCCGAGCATCTCTATCCTTCAGAGTCATCTTTCCCATACATAAAATGCAGTTTGCGTTCCTTATCACTAATTACCACAGGGAACTGGAGTGAATTTTACCAGTTAATTTTAATATGCAATAAAAGAACAACAACAAAGAACATTCAAAAGTATGTGCATATTTCATTACTCAATTGTGAGTAAGTAAGCAAGATAAAAACCAACTGACCCATCTAATTTGTATTTCACACTTGGGGTTAATGTGTTGACAAAATACTGGATTAAAAAAAAACAGTATAAAGGCTGAACGTCTCTCAAATGTTTTAAGGGGATTTTACATTTTATATTACATTTGAATATTATTCTCTCCTTTTTCAGCATATTATTCCGAAGATCCATCCTTTAAAAGGAAACTAGAAGGAGGAAGAGAATGATTTGATTCCTTCATTTGTGTTAAATGAGAAGTTGGGATTGTTTCTACCATGCTAATTGCTTTGAAAATGAACAATAAAATGTATTATGTTACATGAGATTATCTAACTTTCTTCTCCCTCACAAAATCTACCATAATTAACAGAAGCTGAGAGGAAGGTAAAGCAAAGGGAATAAGAATGGCACACAAGTTGTTTTTAACTGTATTTTACTAAGAAGTTGTTGCAAAAAGACTCTTCCTTTAAGTAATTTTAAATATATGTTATTACTGTCATTTACAAAATTTATTTTAAATATATTAAACTCTTCTTGCTGGGCTCATATCTGATTCTGCAGGGAAGAGTATTTGGATTCTATTACCTAGATTGTAATGGAACCTTTTATGACTACGATATTGTGAGTCCTCCTCTATTTATATTTCCTTAAAAAAAAAAAAAGAAAGAAAAAGATGTTCCAAGCCTGCAGCATAGTAAAGTCCTTTGATATGCTCTTGGAACCATAAGAAAACAGTGATATGCCTTTTCAAGCAGGGTGCCATTTATATAACTGGCAAGAAGGTAATGTGACCAAACCCATTCTGTCCCACTTACCTCATCTAGCTGAACACTCAAAAAATCCATCACTGCCTCCTGCATTGAGTTGCATGAGAAAATACACTTTGAATACAACAGTGCTATATTTGTGAAAAAGAGGCTTTCTGTGAACATTTCCAGGTGGAGGCTATGACTCCAAGTGGTCTGGAGAATAACTCTTCTCGATGACTCTCAAATATACGATGCCATTCTGGTAACATGGCAAACAGACGCTAACACCTTTCTCACTGGTTTACCGGTATGAAAGGTTCAAGAACATCAGCATGACGAGGTCCTTCAGCTGGTATGTGTCCATTTTTGTGTGTGTGCACTGAAACCAAATTATGACTTCAACGATTATGTCGATAGCCTTAGGCATCAAGTGTTTAGGTTCTCTAGTCCACTCAAAGGTAGTGACGCCGTAGGGAGGTGGTTTTAGAACCCTGACGGTGTGACTAAAATGTTAATCCCTTCACTGCCATCTGCGTTAACGTGCCATAGCCCACTCTGGGGCCACACTTCATACCACCTTAGTTCAGGGACTCTTCTGTCGGAGAAATTCCCCTTCCCATTTTATTTGTACTCCTTTAAAAGGAGATTGTACTGATTCTGACCACGGCCTTACAGCTGTGCGAACCCAAATGCAAATGGAAACTCGATGAAGGCAGACTGAGTAAGATTTAATCCTCTGGAAGCCCAGGAGGGTATTAGAGAAGGGAGCTTAATTTTGAAAAGACATTCTGGGGCGCCTGGGTGGCACGGTGGTTAAGCATCTGCCTTCAGCTCAGGGCGTGATCCCGGCGTTATGGGATCGAGCCCCGCATCAGGCTCCTCCGCTGGGAGCCTGCTTCTTCCTCTCCCACTCCCCCTGCTTGTGTTTCCTTTCTCGCTGGCTGTCTCTATCTCTGTCAAATAAATAAATAAAATTTTTAAAAAAAGAAAAAAAAGAAAAGACATTGTATTTTTCTTTGGTTCTCCGTTCCCTGATCAAATCAATGGAAATGAACTTGAAGTGCCTTGCAGAGCAGGCTGGCAAGAGCGCTTCCACAGAGCCCCGTTTGCACTGCTTCTCTCTCTGGAGTGATGCCATCGTCACAGTGCTCAGAACAGTGGAAAATTTATACTTTCGCTGCAAACAAGCAGATGGTTTCAAGTCTAATGGAGGACCATTTAAAGATGCCTCAGTCTGTATTTTGGAGCAGGAACAACTGTGTCTTGGAGTTATTGTTTCCCAGAAAAATTAACTTCAAAGGGGATTAGCTATGTGCTAAGCAACCATTTCGCCCTGAGACTGCCACTATGTGAAGACATAATTAACTCAAGAGAACTTAGTTTTTTTTCTCTTGACAGCTAACCTGTTCAATTTGGACACCCTATATCGGTAGACAGGATAGGCCCAAGTCCCAGAGAGGGAAGATATGTATACCTACATATAAATAGGTACGTATGTATGTATTTTTAACAAACAACTCCATATAAAAGGGGTATCTGGACTGTCACAAGCTGACATGTGATGGATTCCTGAAGCTATGGATGAAAAACAGCCAGGTCCTACAGCCACATGTAAATGAAAATCAAACCCACTCCACCATCCCACAATGATAACAACTAATTTCCACTTAATCACCCTCAACCAAGGGCTCGTGGTTTGAAACGGGATCTGAGGGAGCCAAGGGGGTGGTGGGTGACATGAAGCTTTAGACTGGTGGCAGATCAGAAATGCTGATGCATCTTATTTAAAGAGAATATAGAAAAGGAGGCAACTAGAGATGACTGTCAACATGTGTGATGGTCTAGGGGCGCCTGGGTAGCTGAGTCGGTTGAACGTCCAACTCTTGATATTGGCTCATGTCATGGTCTCGGGGTCATGAGATCACCCCGCGTTGGCCCTGTGTCGGGCTCCACGCTGAGCCAGCTGTCTGCTTCTCTTACTCTTTCTTTCCCTCTGCCTCTGCCCCTCCCCCGCACACATGTGTGCGCTCTCTAAAATAAATACATAAATCTCAAAAAGAAAAAAAAAGAAGTTTGGTGGTCTCCTCTGTCCCAGGCATCACACTTGTGATGGGCCAGACATAGTCAATATGCCAATGCTGGACTGGCTGCTTGGGAGCCTCACCCCACTTCCTGCAGCTACTGTCCCCATTCCAGAGGGCTCTCCAGCACTTCTGAGTCAGCAGCTCATCTGAAAGCTAGTTCTGTCTAGACCTCAGGGCCTCTTCATCACAGTTGGAGCACTCTTTTTGATCAAATGAAAGAGACCATACAAACGGCAAACAATTATCTTTATTCCCTACCCTGTTGGCACAATAAAAATTATGTGTGCTATGATCTGAAGCAAAAGCTTTACAATGGCAAAGCCATAAACAAAGCTTGCACTCAGGACCTGGCGGGAGGGACCTTCTATTAGAGCTCTCATCTGCTCGGCCTTTTGTTTCCTGTTTCTCCCACCCTACTTTGTACTTTTCTCAGCCTCAGTCTGGGGAGAAGCTTCTGGAGAGGATGGACAGGAAGTGTTCTCTTCCCTAGAATGCATGCACTTCTTGGTTCTGGTTGAGACAGCCTCTTGTTTGCCATCTGGTATGGTGAGTTAATTATGACCATCAACAGAGGTGGACCGTTTTCTTCTGGGGACAGCAAGTTAAGCTGGTGCTAGGGCTGCGTCTCTGACAGCAGGATCTGAATGAGGTCCATTCTCACCTCACCTGCTGTTACCAGGAAAGTGGCCTGCATATCTCTCAGGCCCCAGAGGGGTCAGCAGTACTGCAAGAGACCTGGCCAGCATAGGCCACTTGAAGCTGAGATGGGAGGGCTCCGAGGGCCCCCACCCCAGGCCCCCCATTAAGAGGGCAGCCTTCACGAGGGCAGTCATCCCAGACACAGCTTTCCAAGTAGGAATGTGGCCATCCCAGGGCAAGGGTTGAGACCTAGTATTCTGAAGACTGGAACTCAGAACCAGCAGAATACAAGAGGGGTGCATGCGCATCGACAAGATAAACAGAAGAGAAGGTAGGATAATTTGCTAAAAGGAAATGAAGCACAAAAAAAGAGAGAGAGACTGTAAATAATAACCCAAGCACAAAGAACGAAGGTTAAAAGGAGGGTTTTTGGATAACATAAAATTCAAAGAATGGACACTCTGAGCATGTAGGCCTTTACCTTTCTTGAAAAACAGAAAAAAAGAAGGGAGAGATGTCGATGGGGAGTGGGGAGGAGGAGGCAGAAGAAAAGAAAAGCGTGAGTGACATATGCACACGGATTCTACAGAACACAACCCGAGCTCCATTCTAGCACACTGAACTCAGTGACTATGGTTACTAGATAGAAACGCTCTGCTCTAATTTGTTTCAAGTCCACTACTCGTGAATTCTGCCATGGAAAGAGCAAGCGTAAGCCCAAGAAGACCTATCCAACAGAGCCCCATCGTAATTTTTGAAGGAAGGCCATTGCCCAGGAACTTGACACCAGTTTTCATTCCCAGAAATTCATTTGACATCCAAATTAGTTTTGGTTGATTAGCATTTCAAGATGACCTGTTTTGGGTAAAAATACAGCTGGAGAGTAACTATTTTTAAGGATTCCCAGGCTGAAGGGGATCTGAGACTGTCAAGAAAGTAGGTAAATCTCCAAAGTATGAGTTCCTTCTCTTCTGTAAGATCTCCAAGGATAGAGAATGAAAACCAACCATTTCCAAGGATGGAGTATTAAAAAGGAGTATTTTATCTCCCCATGGTCAAGTTCTTCATTGCACCCAACAGAGAATTCTGTTATTTATACCCATCTGCTCTGTGGTGGAAAAAGGTGGAAAAGCCATAGACTCAGAATCGGTTTCTGGCCTGGACCTGACTACTTATTCACCCTGTGTGGTTATTCCGTCATTATGTCCATTTTACAGCGGAAGAAACGGAGGCCCACAGATGTTTAGTGGCTTTGAGTAAGTTTGAGGCCCAGAGTTACTTAGTAGCGAAGCTGGGATACACCTGACTCCAAAAGCCATTCTCTTAACACCCGGAGCATGCACCCATCCTGCTCCTGGCACATTTTATATCCTTTAGAGAACAAAGGCTTCATTTAAGGCCAATATTTTGGTACAGACACAAAGATGACAATTCCTTAGTGAGTTTCTCTGATGGTAACTGTTTAATCACACATCATTTTCACAGAAATGATTTGTGCACAACTATACTGAATGAAGTCTGAGTAATCCAGACTGATGTTTTTGGAAATGTTTTTCTACAACATATATATATATATATATATATATATATTTTTTTTTAACTGAATTCATTAGTCCAAGAAGTAAAAAAAAAAAAAAAAAAAGCAACCTGGCTTTATTCTGTTTTTAATCAAAACAATATTTATCACATGTGAAAGGACAGGCATTGGTGCTATGTTTCCCAGACATTTGGCAGTTCATTTTCTCTCGTGTCTGTGACTAAAACCAGACTTGAAAATTAAAAATACACCACCCATTTTTTTTTTCCAAGACAATTCAACAAAAAAGCCTGCAAATCTACCCACATGAACACTGCTTTAAGTAACTTGAATGAAGAACTGGAGAGAATCTTCAGAACCATTTACTTTCCAAATAACAAATAAGAGGTTTTTTTCCCCAAATTGGCTTGTAGGGGAGATCAAGTATTTAAAGTCACAGCCCTGATAACATAGTTACCTGGTGGACAGTAACTGCCTTGCACACTTGATCTGAAAGGACAGCTACCAGTACAAAAAAATTTTTTTTAAAAAAATCCTCAAAATACAACATTAAACAGATTTTTGGAAGGAAAAAGGAAAGGGAAGGTGATGTACTTTTGAACTGAATTTCATAATCCAAGGACATTTCATCAGGCCTGGTAATTTGTTGTTTGTTCTCCTACCACCTTCTTCATCTATTCTCATCATTTCATCTCACTTGTAAATGGCATCACCAAGGGCATCTGGTTAAATGCACGAGATGTTCTAAATCCAACACTAAACCTTATTTCACGGTTGTGCTGGGGCGACTAATCCAGACCCACTCTCTGAATCCAACTCATCAACCACTCTGGGAAGGTGAGTACATGTAGTAAATGCCAGGGATCAAAAGATATTTCAGATATCCGTTTCATGTACCTACCAACCAATACATCAATTAAAACCTTTCAGGGTGATTTCCAATTTCAAAGGGATTTTAAAGGGAAGTTAAATTCACTGTTTTAGAATCTACTATGTACCAACCACTATGGTAGGTACTTTTATATAGCGAATTGTATTTTATTTAATGTCAAATTCCACCTGTTCCTTCTTTTTTCTTTTTTCAAAAGGATTGATTTATTTATTGTTTTAGAGAGAGAGAGAGAATACAGTGGGGAGAGGCAAAGGGAGAGCAGAGAATCTCAAGTAGACTCTTCACTGAGTGCAGAGCCCAACTCAGGGCTTGATTCCATGACCCTGCGATCATGACCTGAGCCGAAATCGAGTCAGACACTTAACCAACTGAGCCATCTGGGTGCCCCTCTATCTGTTTCTCCTTAAGCATGAGAGAGATAGTATAGGAAGGAAGAAAGAACACTGGGCCAGGAGACAGATTCTGGACCTGGCTGCCTTTATTTGTCTGACCATTTAAACTTTTAGAGTCTGTCTTCTCATCTATAAAATCCTGGAGTGAAACCTGAGAGGCCGATCCTCACAGGCTGTGTAAGAATTAATTAAGATTAGTGGATTTGTGAGTGCCCTGGTGATAGCACATTCAGTAAGAATGTAAACAGCAAGCATTGTTCTATTCCAGGCCACACCAAGGTAGGAATCTGTGGATCTCTGAGCAAGGCTCCGTCCCCCAGGAATGACTAATTCTACAGTCCATGGTATAAGAAGTATAAAGAAGTAGAAAGGCCTCCAGGACGGCTCAACAAGAACAGTGGTATCAAAGTCCAAAGAACTATCTTGGATGTTAAGTCAGAGGTACAAAGGTAGAAAAGAATTGAGGGGAAAACTTGGGCAAATAGCTAAATCTCTGCTGGTTGCTATTTATGCAGAAAGGGGAAGTCAAGAGAAGGCAGGATTTCAGAGCCAGAGACCTGGGTATGCAGAATGGGCTTTGTGATTTTAGACAAATCACTTAGCAGTTTTTTTCTTTTTCTTTTTCTTTTAACTTATTACACAAAAGTAGAGAGAATAATGTAATGAATCCCCATGTATCCACCTATTGCTTAGCCTCACAATTATCACCTCATACTCACCCAGCCTCCTTTCCTGGATTATTGGTGCATTAGTTATCTATTACTGTGTAACAGATGAATCCAAAATCTTGTCACTTAAAACAATATGCATTTCTTTCCAGGCTTTCTGTTGGCCAGGAATTTGGAAGCAACTGAGGCTAAGAGCTAGGGATGACAAACGACAGTCCACAGGCCAAATCTGGCCCACTGCCTGTGTTTATAAATAAAGTTCTATTGGATACAGCCTCTTTCTTTCATTCACATATTGCCTATGGCTGCCTTGGCACAGCAACAGCAGAACTGAATACTTCTGGTAGAGACTGTATGGCCTACACACCATAACTATTTACTACCTGATTCTTTACAGAAAATGTCTGCTAACCCTCAGACGAGAGAATCTGTTTCCAAGATGGTTCACTCACTTGGCTGTTGGCAGTATGCCTGTTTCTAGTCATTTGGGCCTCTCCATTGGCTGCTTGAGTGTTGGTTCACAACCTCGGGGGTTCTCTGGGTGAAATCTGAAGCTGGCCCCCATACATAAAGGGTAAGGAGAGACTGAAGAAAGAGGCCGGCCACTCCAGATTGGTAGGTGGCAGATTTAACAAGCAGGGAAAATGACATGGGAGGCTTGTCTTGGGTGGTCACAAGATGAGTAGATCTCCATACCTGCCCAGCAGAATCTTAAAGTTTATACAGGATAGACACCTTAAGGGGGCTCAGTCACGTATGCAATCCAGTGGGTCTCAACACCTACTCGCTCAAGGCTCTGTCCCTGAAATGGCTCTTAGTGTGGAAGTGATGGTCAGAACGTACATTCCAAGGACAGGGGAGTAGCCTCTGACTGTCTAGGTCTAGCTCTTGGGTCAACCAGCAGTCAGACCTTCTTGACCCCTCCAACGTTGAGTGCCCTCGCAACATGGCAGCTAGTTTCCCAAGAGCAAATGATCTAAGAGGGAGACAATGACAGAAGCCATACATATACACGTATGTATATGTATGTAGATGTTATGACGTAGCTTCAGAAGGGACATACCAACATTCCATAATGCCCTATTGGGATGGGACTTCAAAAGGGTGTATTGGGAGGCAGGGACCACTGGGGACCTTGGAAGCTAACAATCACAGTTAGTGACCCTTTTCTTAATCTATAAAATCAGGTTTGGGACAGGATCAAGAATTTTTCCTCTAACATTTGACAATTACATGATATAGGGAATTTCTAACAATTTATATTTTTGTGCTTTGGTCACAGAATGTACTCAATATTTGTTGAATTTTAATATCTGTATATTAATTTTGACTCATATATGAATTCAGCATAATTTACTATTTATGTTCCTAGAGCCATTATTAATGTGGATTATTTTCCTTCAATTAGGTAGTATTTCAAAAACTTCCTAAGTCCAAACATTTCTTGTTTTCTGTACTCTGTTCTTAGAAGACAGAGGTAAATCTGTGTTGTTCTTCAGGATTTACTTTAAAGTCTAAATTTTCTAGTCTACCAATCACTGTATTTTCAGCCCAATCTCTTAGGTTTATATTCATTGCATGATATAATGTTCAATCATATCCCTGAGGTTTTAAAGCAGTAGAAATCAATGGAAAACACCACCATTTATTATACTGAATGTTTTCTACTTTAGCAATTTACTAGTAATTAAAAACAAAAGTTAAAAAAAAAGTTTGTGGTTTCCTGACATAGCAAGTACTCATTAATGGTTTCCTGAATCCCAAATATAACACGCAAGAGATAAATTCAAAGTCAAAAGACTACAATTTTGTAACAGAGAAAGGCACAAAGAGATGGGGCTTTGACCATAGTGATGTTCATTTAATTACTGATTCACTCATTCAACAAATATAAATTCTGCGTCTGGAGTCATCCTGTCCCTACGAAGCTTCTAGTCTGGTGGTCACAGACAAATATCTTTGACCTCAGTGAGCCAACATAATCTTTAATATCCTAGAATATACGGTTTAAAAAAAAAAGTAAATAGCTGCATCATAATAGCCCAGGTATTTTCCTGGAAAAGAAAACCCTGCTCCCACACATGCTGGCCTGCAAGGCAATGTAACTATTACTCTAGTCCAGAGTCTGAGATTAGAACTCTTAGAACTTTTAGTATCTTACCAGAATATATATTTTTCCTCTTAAAATATATAGCTTTGATGGGTGAAAGAAGTAAAAGGGATTAAGAGTACACTTCTTGTGATGGAGCACTGAGTAACGTACAGAATTGCTGAATCACTACATTGTACACCTGAAACTAATATAACACAGTATGCTAACTATGCCAGAAAAAACTATATATATATATACACATCTATATATAAAGTTTAAAGCATTCTGAAATATCTAAGATAATTTGGTATAAGATGAACTTTTTTCTTTACAAATACAGACACATTTGATGACAGATGTGACCCTGGTCCAAAGCACAGGGTGGTACTCCTACAGCACAGTGAACTCGAGGCCCTTCTGCAGAGGATGGAACTGAGTCTCCAGGCCCCTTCTGCCCACACTGCTCCTCGTTTACTCACATGCTGGCTAGGAAAATGCTAAATATTATTCTGTTTCATGGCCTATTCAGTAATTTCCACAAGTAAAAATAAATCTGGTTCCGATTTGGCTATGTTTCTTACATCTGGGAAAATAATTAAGATTTACAAAGTTAAAATTTTGCTTAGAAAACCGGGGGAATGAGATAAGTAACAATTTCTATGGGTTGTTTACTAGGGAAGACAAAAATGATCAGAGGCCTTCCAGAGCTTTAGTGAAGCATCTTATTTTAATGTCTTTATGACTCTGTGTACTTTATAGCATTTTTTCTCTAGTGAGAACAGAAAAGGCAGGGGAAAGAAATGTCTACACATCAGTGGTAAGGAGAGGATTGTTCCAGAGTCTGAATTTTGCAAAGTAGAAACTACTTTAGAATTCTATTTGGCTTGATTTGGGTGTATTTTACCATCTTCTTGGAGCCCTGACTGTTACTGATATCAATCACAGTCAGTCTTTTTGAAAAAAATAGAATTTGAGCTTTATCAAGGCCAGGTATGGGGGCCTTATAAAGTGCTTGGACGCAAATCCTCAGAGTGCGTTCTCTTCCCTAGTGATCCCAGAAAGGCATATGACCTAACTGTTTCCATTTTTGCCACAGTACCTATTTTAAGATTCCTCTTTTCTTGTCCAAGGACATCACTTGTCATTTACTTAATATATTAGCTTCTGAACTATGTATGAGTCAACAAACTTAGTTTCATGAGGTGGAGATTTATTCAGAGTCTACCAGGCATCAGGCCCTGTGCAGGATGAGGGAACTCGGGAGTCAAGAACCACCTGGCCAAGTATAGCAGGGGAATGCACAGAAGTGGGCAACAGGCCCCTATGCCTCACAGAGGAGGGAGCGCTCCCCCTTGAAGGTGAGGTGTGTGAAGCCGAGGGCGGAGGGGAGGTGCACGGGAGGTCAATTATAAGGGAGCAGCAGTACTTGGGAATCCATGAGCGGTGCATCCTACCAGACCTGAAAGGAAGAGGAAGAACAGGAGAGGGGGCTGAAGGGACACACAGAGTCAGTATTCATTAAAGCACTGATCTTCTGTGAAGAATTATCATGCGTGGATTGGAGAGAAATCACACACAAATGGCTAACAGAACCTAGGCCAAGAACCATTCGGAGGGGTCACTGCACACACAGAGGCTTAGAGCAGTGACTGGCTCACATGACCACCACCGCATGCCAGCCTTACTTCCCTCTGCTATTACTACTGCCCAGCTGTGTGCAAGCCATGAAAATAGGTGGGGTTGCTACAAAGGTGGAATGGTGACTTGTCACCTAATCTGGTTTCATGGCACCATTTTTCCCAGAATTACTGCCTGGCTCACCCAGTGATGCAGGGCACCCAAGCACAAGGTAGTCCTTGCCTGTCCCAACTCCCCTAACTGGCCAGCTTCACACTGTGTCTTACTCACACTGTCTCACTCAGGCCTCACTCTGACCATACGTGGTAGGCACCACCTCCCAGGGCCTCGTTGTGTTGGGGAGATAACAACATAGGAGAAAGGGAGAGGTCAGCTCGGAGGGGCCACCCCAAGTCTCAGAGCACTGTAGCTTACTAGGCCAGGACCTGGCTTAGGGCCCTGGGCTATGGACCATCCTTCCCCAAGGACTGAGGTTCCAACACCGTCTGCCACTAGCCTTCTTGGAAGCCGATTCTTTCTCTGGGCCCATTTCCTTCTGAACCACATGTTGGCAAACCAGCTTGTGATTACATATCCAATAGCCAAATGCTTTAGCACCTTCGTTCAGACTGTGAAACTTTTAACTTTCCCTTAAAAATGTTTATTTATCTACCACAACTTGAGAGCACAGATGCAGGGAAGAGAAGTTCAGAGGCTATTGATAAATGCTGGAAATGGTTTAAATACACTTAGCCCTAGGAAACAAAGATATTACTTATGGCTGCTGGCCCAGATGGCCCAGCTGGCAAGGTCCCACACCTGATTGAGGCCCTTGAGGGCTATAATTAGCACTGTGGTGTCCTCTTAAAGTCCTTATCTTGTTCTTTCTGACTGATTTCTGGGACTGTTATCTTTCTCGAACCTGCGTTTGGACCCAGCATTCTGGTTTCTGTAGGTGTCTGGCTCTGGGATGGCTGGCTGACCAGGGGCCAGTTAAAGTGGTGACTGTACTGAGGATGTGGTGTCCTTGTGCTCCAGGACACTGAGTGACTCCTTTCTATTTTTAATTAAATCTCAAAATTATCCAGAATTGAGTAAATCAATTTGAAAAGAAATGAAAGGGCATCGCTAGGATGATATTTACCCTCTAGAATTCTTCGCAAAGGTCTCACCAACTGAAGCCTGATTCTTTGAAAATGCCCTCTGCAAAGCAAACAGTTTTATTTTCCCCAGTTTGCTTCTAACCTTCAGGTACATCTAACTTGCCTATATATTTCGAAATGCCATAGCTTCCACCTGACACAGAAGAAGGAACTGTTCCCAGTACCTCTCCTTTCCTCCATTCCTCACATCACACCTCTGAGAGCAATAACTAGGACCCACAGAGCACTTCTCCAAATGGGCTCCAGGGCTCCTGCATTAGAACCACTGCTGGGCACAAACGCAGATTTCTGGGCCTTTCCACAGACTGTGCAATCCAGACTTTTCATTTTATAAAACAAAACATTGAGGGGCAAAGAGATTACCTGTCTCATTTATGGTCAGACCTCACTTGTTCTTGGCAATCACCTGATCATGCTTGGGATATATCTCTGTGGGAGGCTGAGGATTGGGGTGGGGGGTTTGGAGCAATAGGAAGGGCTTTTTAAATGTAGGCGCATGGGCCCCATCTTAGATCTAGGGAATCTGACTCTTCAGATGTGGGGCCCAGGCACATGTATCTTTCAAAAGTTCTATGTTTGAGATGCATAACCCAATTTAAGAACTGTCCAATGACTTAAATTTCTGTCATGTTTTGTCCATAAAATGGGAACCTGAATTGAAAAGTAGCAATTCAAATGAAAATCAAACATAATATACTAATTATTCATAAACAATCATTTCTATTGACCAATTTACTATCAATTTCTGGTCACTTAACAGTGAAAATGTCAGGGGACAGGCTAGGCATTAATGAGACTTACTCCTAAATATGTCTTCAAGAACTCCATTTTTGACCTGGGCCCACCAACTAACCAGGGGACACAGCAGAAGCTCTCTCTGGCTTTGATACATGGGAATAGCCCAGTGAATTGAGGTTCCACTTATTTACAAAGCAGATAGTTAAATGTCAGATTAAAGAAAAATAAGAAAAATTCTATATCTTAGAAATGTCAATAGTTCAGTAAGTAAACTGAAGAGCTTGCCAGTTAATCTGAGTTTTTGAAAAGCACTCGGTGGGTGACCTTTCATATCTAGGACCTTCTGGGCTTCTTCGGACCTCGGGACAGTGAGACTAAACAGGCAGTGTAATAACAATCTTTGCCGGACTGACAGCAGCATGAACTTGCAAGGCCCTAGCAGCAGCGCCAACCACACAACAAAGCCCTGGGCCAGCCAGGACAACAAGAGAGGGGCAGCTGGCATGGGCTCTTCCACCCAGCTTTTATCCTGGACCTTTCATTCTCAGATTATAACTTTAACAAACAAGTCGTGGAGAGGGGAATACAAGACCCTAGGAAACCTTGACTATAGCGCTCATCACTACCTCCTGTCCACTTGATGGATTGGATGCATTTGAGCCACACATGCACAGATTTAAAATCACCTTTAGTGCAAGCTAGCTGTGACAAGCTAGAACGTTCTGTTTGAAGGCATTTGATAAATATAATGAGCCAAAGCCTGCAGGACATTTCTGTCCCTCCAGAACCTTAACAGCAAAATCAGCACCAAAATCATGTTTTCTTTTTTTTTTCCTCCCACCTTCATTTTTATCTTTTTTAATGTTTTTTTATTACATTATGTTAGTCACCATACAGTACATCCCTGGTTTCTGATGCAAGGTTCGATGATTCATTAGTTGTGTATAACACCCAGTGTGCCATGCAATATGTGCCCTCCTTACTACCCATCACCAGCCTATCCCATTCCCCCACCCCCCTCCCCTCAGAAGCCCTCAGTTTGTTTTCTTAGAAGGTGATATTAATCCGAGAATCACGTCTATGTCTTCAGAAGAAAAAAGCCCAAAGAGACTTAAATCTTTTAGATTTTTTTCTTCTTTTAAAATTTTTAAAATTTATTTTAATTAATTTTTATTTAAGTAGGCTCCATGCCCAGTGTGGAACCCAATGTGGGGCTTGAACTCAAGACCCTGAAATCAAGACCTGAGCTGATATCAAGAGTCAGATGCTTAACCAACTGAGCCACCCAGGTGACCCTGGATTTTTTCTTCTTCTAAAATAATGTAAGACAGGGAGGGGCACCTGGCTGGCTCAGTTGGTAGAGCATGCAACTCTTGATCTCAGGGTGGTGAGTTCAAGCCCCAAGTTGGGCATAGAGCTTACTTAAAAATAAGTCAGTAAATAAATAAATAAATGAATAAATAAATAAATAAATAAACAAACAAACAAACATGAGACAGAATTTTGGTTAGTGCTTCTTTTTTCAATGATGATGCATGTAAATAAATTCTGCCTTTGAATTAGGGCTTTGTTTTGCTGTTAGGGAGAGCGTATCTGAAGACAGGAAGGCAGGAGCTGAGACCTGAGAGATCATTTAGCCATGTTCCACAGCAAACGCTCACACCTATGAGCCACTCCCCCCAACAAAGCAAGTATAACAGCTCTGCAGTAGGACTTGTAGGTAAATATATTTAGTAATACGAGACGTGTTAATATCCACACGACCCTTAATATCATCACAGACCCTTTGCTTTTTAGACAAGTACATGACAACGTGAAACCCTGAGCGAGAGGAAAGCCTTATTAGCGGGGAGCAGGATCTCACCTTGACACAGAGTTCAGGTGCATACATATGGCCAGGGAGTTGCTGGCCGGCCCCGATCGACAGAATATCACTAGAAATGCAACTGATGCAGAAACTCGATTTACCAAAACTCTTCCAAAGACAATGCTGTCAATTAAAACGTGTTTTTGCTTACATAACCCCTAAAATTTTTGGGTTCTACGTGCCCTCCCAGACAATTTTACATTGACATCTAAAATCTACACCATAAACTAAGTAATTGTAAAAATGTTTTTGCTAGCTTACTACAAATATTGCATATTTGCATACTACAAATACTAAAAACAAACTATTTGGTTACTCTTTTCAAGATGTCTAAGAAATTCTATGAAATACCATAGGGATATGATGCTCACCATTGCCTATTTAAAAAGTAGGTGAATATCCTCTAAATTAATAGTAAATTTCATGTTTTTCCTTCTTCTCCTCTTTGAAATCCTATTTCCTTGCCATTTTTTCCAAAGAATTTTATCCTAATAAAATATATTTTTTTTTGCTTGAAAGTATCAATTACTGTCATACTTAACTTCACTAATACGTTCATAAACGGAAATTTAAAAGTTTAAAAAATTTCCCGTGACTCTAAGTCTCAATATAAGTTTTTAAAATTTTCTTCTGGACCAATTGGTCATTATAGTTATGACTGCATAAAATTACATAAATACAGTATACATATTGATAAGCAATTATTGGGCATAAATTCCCGGATACATTTTGGAAATGCATCTTTTAAAGAGATGGATTTGGTTTTGGCAGGCAGGAGATTGGGGTGCCTTTATGCAACCTTTATGGAACACAGTTTAGCCTCTGATACCTCCATGTTGTAAGGCTCTCTCTCAGCTGTGAGGCTTTCACCCTGGGGTCAAGGCACAGGGTAGGGTGCCTTCCTTCTGCTAAGCAGGGGAGGACAGCTGTAGGCAGAGAGGTGGTGTGGCCCGGGACAGCCAGGACCACAGGGCACCCAGGCCTCCTACAATAACATTTTACAAAAGAGGACACATATAAATTGGGGATCTGAACATTGAAGACCTTATAATTGTCTGTGCTCATCACAAGTTTAAGGAACTTGGCTATGCGGAGGGACTGCTCTCTGCCCCTCACCCCTATGGTTTCAGCCTCTCCTTTAGATGGGAGTTGAACAGGTACTTTGAAATACTGAGTGGGGTGCCAAATTCAGGTTGGTCTGCCCTCAGCCTTGGTTTTACCCTGACCCCACCTAAGGTTTACTGAGGACAAATCCCACTTTGCCTCACTTTGCCTCTAGGCTTCCACATTCAATTCATGCCCTCAAACTTCATGTGTAAAATACATATTATATGAAAATAAATTTTACTCCAAACATTTCACCTGATGCTTAAATTTTTTTTCTAAGAAAAAAACCAAAGCATATGAATGTTTGTAAAAAGAACAAGGAAAGAGGGGGAAGAATGTGTGAAGGATGTGCTCAGGTGTATCCGAAAATGGCATCAGGGAATTTAAGGAATTATTCAAACACGAGGGAGGACTTTATTCCTCATTTACTTACATGAGTGTTTTAAATGCAGAAAGTATACAGATAACAAATGCAAATCACCTCTCTCCCAAACAATTCCTATTGCCCTTAAACAAATAGTACATGTGCATGGTCAGAAAATTCAAGCTGCATGTGAAAAGAGTTATTTTCATTTTTTAAAAAACATTTTATTTATTTGAGAGAGAGAGAACATGAAAGAACACAAACAGTGGGGAGGGGCAGAGGGAGAGGGAGAGGGAGAAGTGGACTCCCCACTGAGCAGGGAGCCCAATGTGGGGCTTGATCCCAGGACCCCAGGATCATGACCTGAGTTGAAGGCAGACACTTAACTGACTGAGCCACCCACACGCCCCGAGATATCTTAATTTTTCCTCAAAGGCAGCTACTGTACCGGGTTTTCCAGAAGCCCTTCTAGGAAAAAAACACACGTGTGTGCATTCACCCATTTCTCATCCCTTCCTTCCCTTCTTCAAAATTTAACTGAAACTTATCTGTATCTTGCTTTCTCTACCTACTAAAATAGCAAATACACAGTCATGCATGCACATACATTCACATGCACACAACACACACCCCAGCACAAAGAGATCTTTTTAAAAAAGTAGGTTCATAGAACATTCTCATGTGAAACCATTATCACACTATAATTGTTTTAAACTGTCTGCTACTGAGTTTAGTTGTGTCTGGGTTCTTGCTAATAGAAATGCTTTGACAACGTTATCTTGGTCCACTTTGCAGTTATAACCATTACCATAGCAAGAGTCATTCTGGTTGGAGGGCAATCTAAATTTTGATTCAATTGCTTTCTAGAGAGGCCGAGCCAATTTACACTTCTGTCAAGTATAGAAAAGTGTCCATTTCCTCACACTGGGCAAGAACAGGTCATCAACTAGCATTTGCCAACAGAGTGAGTAAAAGGTCATGTTTCACTGTTGCTTGAACTTAGGTTTCTTTAATTGTGAGAGAGGTTGAGCACGTCTTCCTACGTTATGTTTTGATTACTGGGTTGTCTTTTTTAATGGATTTATCAAAATGCTGCTTGAATTAAAGATACTAACCATTTTTCGTATGTTACAAATATTTCCCCAGTTTGTCCAATTTATCTTTTGAGGTTTTTTTGGTCATCTAGAAGCTTTAAATTGCCATACTTTTTATATCTCTTACCTGTCTGAATATTGCAGGAGGGTGGTGGCGAGAGGTACGTAAGGAATGTGGTAAAATAAAGTGTAATAATTTTCCCGAATAATTGTCTGTCATCAGACCATGTAACAAACAATCTTTTTTCCCCACTACCACAGAATGCTAATTTTACCATAAACTAAAGACTTGGTTTTATTTGGGTCCATTTACAGGCTCTCTGCTCTGTTCCACCGATCTATTTCTTTCCTAATTCAAAATGGATTTAATTACTATAACTATTGTATTATTCCAAATACATTTTAATATCTGGCAGAACTAAAGGCCTTGTTTTTCTTCTTTTTCAGAAATCTCCTTGCTAGTCTCAAACGCTTATTTCTATATACTTGAATTGGCATCACATTTTCACAAGACTGAATCTTTTGGTCCCAGCAGAGTTTTAAAAATATTCTTCACATAGATTACCCATATTGTTTTTATAAATTACTAAAGGTGTTCTATTTTGGCTTCTTTGGTAAACGGGAATTTTTCTTCAATAATATTTTCAAACGGCTATCATGTCTTGTGAAAGGAAACAAGTAATTTTAGATAAACCTTGTAACCTACCACCTTACCAAGTTTTCTTATTGTGTCCAATAACGTATCTTGTGATTTTTAGATTTACAACGTTTGAATCTTCAAGGAGTGATACACTTGCCTCCTGCAGGTTACTTAACCTTCTCACTTCTACCTTTGGTAGAAGTGCACTGGTTGGCAGCCCCGGCACCATAGGAAGTACCAGCGGTGGTAATGGGTTTCCTGACACTGCTGTGAGTGCTTCTGGTGGCTCGCTACGGAGCATGATGCTTGCGCTTTGATTTAAGGTACAAACACATTGGGCCCGCACCTCGGAAACCAAAAGGTAGCATCAAGGCTTCTCCCCTGCTGCGCCCAGCTGGTGGACCTGCACTTCTCCTTCTTCTCTGTACTCTCACCTCAAGTCTTATCCTGGGGACACCCTGCCTAATCAGGGACACATTCTGCTCCAGTGTGGGGCCTCCCACCTTGTGCACTATCCTGGAGCCCTTGTTTCTCTCAGAGGGTCAGCTTGGGGGGGGGTCCTCCTTGCAATTTTTTTCCTCCCAGCTCCCCAGACATCAAAGGAAATATTCCTGTATAAGGTGGTTTGGAAGCCTAATGGACTGTGAGGGTCAGAATCCAGGTCCAGCTTGTCCCCTCAGATGATAACTGCCTTACTAATTTTCTCATTGGTTTAATTCCTACATATCTCTCACTAGAGAGAACTAGCTCTGGGCATGGAGGAGTCTCTGTCTTCCTGCTCTCACTCTGCTGCAAGTACAAAGTCAAAATGAAGACCTCCAGCATCGCCTCTGGTATAATGTGGAAATCCCTGGAAAGAAGTTTCTACTTTCATGGCATTTTTGCTGCTTTTGCCCACACTTTCTCATTCTTCCTCATCTCTGCAAGATATTATACAAGATTCTATTTACTCACTTCTCCTTGCTTCATGTTTCTGTAGGAGGCAGGCTTAGAAACCGTGGGGGCTGCCCCAGGATGATTCTTGGAAATCCCAGTCTCGTTCTTACACTGAATGCTAGCTCTACTCTTTAACATTGCTCAGATATTTTTGTTTTGCTTAGTTTAGTTCTTTCAATCTATTCATTGTTCATATTATTAGGATTTTGGTTTTGTTATGCCATCCTAAACTGGAGTCTTCAGTCTTTATTTAAGCTAGTAACGTCAAGGCTGAAGGAAATGCTGACAGTGAGTTCTCTAAATTACGGCCCCTAGGATTTTCTAAAGACATACACTGATTTTCAGGACAGTTGCCCTTACCTGCCGCTTGAGTGCCTCCAAAGACTCAAACTCCAATCTGGCCAGTTTCATCTGGATATGCCGTGGTTTATCAGGTATGGCAAATGCAAGTATAAACTTGAAAGCCAAGAGTGCATGCTGAAAACAAGAAAGAGTACATTTGATATGCCACATTAGGCCCCATGTGCAATGAGACAAAACAGGACCTAAGCAATCTGTGATTCTTCTCATTAGTCTTGGGTAATTTCTAATGACCGGCCTGTCATTATCAGAGATCAACCAGCCCCATCCCTTAAATTGATTTCCTATGTTATTTTCAGTGTTTTACAGAAAAATGAAATTTACTCTGAAGAGTCTTTCATGAAATGTTTTTGTTTTCCACCTGTGTCTACTTTCCCAGTGTATCTTAGCATACAGCACTGGCAGACTCACTCTATTCTTTGCCCAATAACATCTTCCCTGTGCTACGCTTCAGGTTGAGTTATGTGAAACATACAGTGTCTTAAACACCAAGTGCCTTGAATCCTCTGCACCCCCACAAGTGTCTGGTGCAGTTTCTTTCATGAAATGATAATCAGTAAATATCGATGAATTGATTGGTTGTAATGTGCTTCCTTACGCTACTGACCCCACATACTGGAGGGCAGGTATACAGAAATGTAGAGTGTATCCATTATAACATGGGAAGTTTAGAACAATTCTACACCAAAATTATACAGAGTTTTTCTATACCATAATGATATGAGGTTTATAATTAAGCTTTTTTTCTCTGCAGAACAGATTAAGCCAACAGGATTGTTTCCACTGGTAAGCCTGCTTTTCAGATGCATGGCCTCAACCTACTGATGCTTCTGCAATTCGAGTATCATCTTGTGATCCAGGATCAACACCCATGGAAGTCTGAACGATGAAAAGAATAAAGTTGCCTCTTTGATGACAGCATGAATTACTAAATATTAAAAGCTGTGAAATGATTCTTAAAGGTAAGAAATGATTAAAAGGCATTTTGAAAATCAGCAAAGGAAATGGAAGAGCCTCTAAGAAATGTTGCATTGAATTATTGACAGAAAAAAAGGACAGCTTAAAAAAATTAAATGAACCCCTTACTGTGATATTTTCAAAAGGAGGATGAAGGACGAATACCATGTGGATATTTCCTGGGAGAGGCATGAAATAATGAAGGAAATCAGCATCATGCCAGAATAAGTGATAATCCAATCCAAAGGCCTGGAAACAGGCAGAGCCCCAGGGCAGGCCAGGAGCTCCTGGTACTAACAAGAGATGTGGAGTGGGCCAGAGCCAGGCAGTCTTCACCAAAGTGTGATTGCTGGGACCAAAGGGGACACCTGCAAGGTACTGATTAAGTATCTACAGTGTGAAAACTAGTAGATAACACAGCACGGATCAGCTGACATCATCTGTTGTAAGTCTGAACTAATTGAATTAAATTAACAGGAACCTGGATAAAATCTACAAAGAACAAATAAATAATTAAAAAAAGGCATACTGTGTCATTATTTCATTCCATTGGAGTACTGACACATAATTTTAAATAAGACTTAACCTCTTCAATAGAAATACTAGACAAGAAATAAACAAATGAGCAGATGAAAAGAAATCTTCCACGTTTTCCAGAAATGGGGTGTCCTTAAACTGCCAGAACCCCACCATGAGCCAATCACTGGCCTCTTTCCATCTCACCTAAAAAATCTGTACCCATTTTCTCTTCGTTGGAGTCTTGGAGGGAACTGGTGAGAAAAAAGACCCTGCCAAGGTCTTCCCTTGGAAACAAGGTGTCTGTAAGAGGTGTCAACTCTCCTTTGGGAACCAGGACCAGTTACCAGGCAACCAAGCAAGGCTGCCACAGACCTCAGTGCTCATAGATGCCACACAAAATGTTCATAACCCTCATGAATGAATTGGTATTTATTAGATAATACCTGTTAATACAGGAAGTCATTTTAACATGGTTAAAACACTTACATAGCAGTAAGTTTTTATGAGTAGCTCTGTAGTTTGTTTTCCTAAAATTATTTTATACTTAATGTTTTTAAAGGCCCAAATGTAGAGAGATCAATTTCCTTGAACTATATTTGCAAAATAGGTTCCTAATAGACCTTATTTTAAGCTTTTAACTTCCCATTGAACACCTCCAGGGTTACCGTCCTTGAAGAGTTCCATGCAAACCACACAGCTGAATACTCCTTAGTGGGCTACCAGCACCATGAAAGCCAGAGGGAGGTGGTGCTGTGTCCATCCTCTCACATTTATTAGTGACTAGTGCGCTACACATGGGTCATGTGTTGGAGGGTTCTACAGAGAAAGAGATGATGTCCCGGCACACAGTCTAGAGGAGGAGACGAGTAATTATGGACCATCCCCTAAGGCCATTCATGAGTGGTCCTGCCCAGTACACACGGGACAAAGAGCTACAGACTGGCAGTTATCCCAGTTTTTAGCAGTTTGGAGAGGGCTTCCTGAGGGAAGTATATTAGCAGAGACATGCAGGATGAGCAGTTGGCTAGGAAAGGGGAGGAGTGTTCCCAGAGAGAGAACAAATACACAAAGGGACGGTGGGGTTGAGGAGAGGGGGCTGTGGAGGCACCCAGGAATTGGATGACACAGGAGTTGAGTGAGGCGTGAGGAGGCACTGAAGGTGCCAACACAGGAATGACGGGCTCAGATGTCTCCATTTATGGCACGGAGAGTGGACAAATGTGGAGGCTGCAGAGTGCAGGCGGGTCATCAGGGTGAGCTGGTGTGTGTGAGAGCAATGGCATGGAGCCTCCTGGAATGAATGGAGGGTTGACCAGCAGAGGACCAGACAGGCCTCCATGGCTCCTCCATGATGATGTGCGTAGGATGAGGAGAGGGCTGGAGGGAGAAGGTCTGCGTGGCCTACACACTTTTAGGTGTCCTTGGGAAATCTGAGTAGAGATGCTCGGCAGGCAGTGGGGTAGAAGGGTCTCATGTTCACAACAGGGCTGGAGACAAACATCTGGGAGTTGCTGGGGTGTGTGCATAAGTGGCACATAATGTCACAGGAAAGGGTGAGATCCGCAGGGATGCACAGTGAGGGAGATAAAATGAGATGAGACAAGAAGTTGGCACAGGATGGAATTGGAGGAATGTACCAGGTGTGATGAGCAGAGGGAGAGGTCTTTAGCTTAAGAAGCAGCAAGTGGGGGTAGGCAGAAATCGGGGAATTTCTGGGGTTACAGAAGCAAAGGGGAGAGAAAGAAGCCAGTTAAGGTGGGCACTGGAAGGTCAAGTACATGGAGGCTGAGGAGAAACCTTTGGCTTTAATCCCTAGGGGGCCTTTGATGACCGTGGTGGGAGTGGTTTCAGCTGAATGGAGGTCACAGAAGCAAAACCAACGTGAGCCGTGAGCCGAGAAAGGCCTGGGAAGCAAGGCTGGAGGAAGGCGGGCCACCAACAGGGTTCAGAAAGTCTGGAGGAAGGGAGAGTAAGAGATGAGGAGGTAGCTGGAGGAAGACCTAGGCTAGCAAGCTGTTCCGGTTTTAAAGGTTAAGTCTTGAATGCTAAAATGCTTTCGGAGAAGGAATTGAGAGAATGGTACAAGGTGAAGGCCCTGGGAGGAAAAGTCTAAGGCACAGACCAGGCCACTGTGCAAGGCAGGGGTTTAGCTATATGGGAGGTTTGATGTTGTCACACTGAGGAGGGAGGCCTGACCTGAGGAAACAAAGGCATTGGGGGCACTAATTTTAAAGAAGAGAAGAATTTTAAAAGAAATTTATTGTTCAGAATTGGTAATTCATACTTAAACGAGGAAGGACAGGACTGTCACAGTCCATAGTGTTCTTATTTTTCTTTTACAGACCTGATCTTAAGCCATCACTAAGTACCCTTTCCTCAAAACAGATCCTCAGGATCTGGAAAAAAGTGCCTTAAGGAGCAAAACAAAAATGCCAACTTTATTAACTAGATTAGAAGAAAATATATCAACATCTTGGCAATGGTTTTCTTTGAATGGTTTGCAATATGCGCAATCTCTTTATCTTCAGTCTCTAACAAACATGCATTACTTTTTTTTCCTTTCCCACATTTTAAATTTTTTAAGTTTCTACTTTAATTCCAGTTAGTTAACATAGAGTGTAGTGTTAGTTTCAGGTGCACAATATAGTGATTCAGCACTTCCATACATCACCCAGTGCTCACCACAAGTGCCCTCCTTCATCCCCATCACCTATTTAGCCCACCCCCACCCATCTCCCCTCTGGTAACCATCAGTTTGTTCTCTATAGTTTGGGGTCTATTTCTTGGTTTGTCCCCCCCCGCCGCTGCCCTTGCTCATTTGTTTTGTTTCTTAAATTCCACATACGAGTGAGATCATATGGTATTTGTCTTTCTCTGACTGACTTATTTTGCTTAGCACAATACTCTTTAGCCCTATCCATGTTGTTGCAAATGGCAAGATTTCATTATTTTTTATGGATGAATAATGTTCCATCATATATATACCGCATCTTCCTATCTATTCATCCATCGATGGGCACTTGGGCTTCTTCCAATCCTGGCTACTGTAAATAATGCTGCTGTAAACATAGGGGTGCGTGTTGTGCATTACTTTTATAAGAGAAAACAACCCCACTTCAGTGAAAAAGAATGCAATGGTTCCTCACAGCTGGGGAAGGTCATTGAGAAGACATGACTACTAGTGTACCTGTCAGCTGGACCCAGGCGACTGGAGGCTTCTCACTTCCTCCCCTGTCCTTGGAATGTGGGAATGAGGCTTGCCTTTCCCGCTCCCAGAAGCTGCTACAAGAACATTGGCTTGAGATGGTGAGGTGGTGCTGAGAACACCTGCACGATATAGTTGACTAAACCCAGTGAAGGCCTCTGTTCATAAAAACTTTTAAGATGCGGTGAGCAGGTGCAGAGATCCACTCTTCTTGCTGCCGCCCAAGACAAGCCTCGTATGTAAGTTCCCTTTGCTATTAAATCTGCCACCTACCCACCTGGAGGCGCCGGCCTCTTTCTTCCACCTCTCCCTGCCCTTCGCACTCAGAGGCCAGCTCAGATTTCACCCAGGAAGCTCCCGGGAGGGTTGTGAACCACCAATCAAAGGAATTACATACTTCAAAGCTCCTAAGCCACCTCGCTGTAGCTGCCCACACGCCCAGGAGAGAGACCCAAACCAAACAACTTGCAGCCCAGGGAGTCTGACTTTTAATCTGGGGTCCAAGAAGATGGTGAAGGCCGTCACTTTGTATTCATTCCTTCTGCAAATATGTAGGAGAGCACTTACACACCTAGACCACCTAGATGGTGGCCTTCTTCCACCACCCTTCCCTCCTCAAACCTTCTGTCACACTGCTCCAAACGCCCACCCCACTCCACTTTGCAACACTCCAAAAGTTAGACCAATTATAGGCTTATTTGGTTTAACATACCCCTGAAAGGGTGAAGGAGCATTGCCATTCACAGGTAACTGTCAATTAATTTAATTAGCTGGTGCTAGCAAACTCTCTGTCCTCCACCCACCCCCAATACTCTTGAGTGCTCAGAAGTAGCGGGGAAATGCCACAGCAGCTTCAGCAGTGGGGTACTGGCTTTGAGGAAGAGAAGTAAAGAAAAGCAGAAAGCAACTAACACTGTCTCAATGCTCAGGAAAGGATAAATTAGACATCCAGCCTCCATCGCCGCCTCTTTACTGGTTTCTTGTACCCAGGATCCAGAGTTCAAGTCGATGAATTAGTAAGGTTTTGTGGGCTAGCCTGGAAACCTAAATAACAGTTACAGCACAATGTTTCAAAAAAATCAATTTTTAAAAATGTTGTTTATATAATCCTTACAGCAAATCTGTTTCAAGGCTGGGAACTGCTGTATGCTAATTGGACTGAGAAAAAAAATTGCAAAAGGCATTTTAGCTGTTTCTACTTGTTTTCATAAATAAAAGCAAACCTAAGACAAAATGTGAATCTATTCAGATTTGAAGAAAAACATATTCAAAAATGAATACTTGGGTTGGCTTTTCATAGCCCGTCTATGAAAAGAGAAGATATTTTATGGGTCCTGACTGTGATTCTTCATTGACAATCTTCTTTTGAAGTAAAATTCACAAAATTTTATCCTAAACAAAGTAAAGAAGAAAAGAAACAGCGGGAAGTAGGGTGGGGAAACGGACAGAATTTTAAAAGTAATACATACAAAGAAGCTAGTTCCCCATAACAATATGCTTCAAGTAATGATTATAGGGTGTCTTAGTCAGGAAAGAAGAAAAGGACAAGACCAGAGAAAATCAGCATTCAGAGCTAAGTGTTGTCAAGAACTACAGTACTGCCTACCCTGCCACCAGTGCCACTCACCTCCAGTCACCACAGGGGGGTCAGACTCTTGAGAGTCTTGTGGCAGGTGCACAGAGTGTGAGCAGAACTTTTTTATTTTACATAAATTAGAAACTATGACACAATCGACAGTAGCAGCTGTGTTTGTAGCAGCATGTCCCCAGCCCTGTCTTTTATGAAATATAAAATGCAAATTATATATGAGTTCTTAGAATTCTGAAAAGCTAATTTGATCTCTACAGTGGAATGTCGGCCACGCTACCTCTTTCCATTTAGAACCTAGCGACCACTGAATAAAAGAAACTCCAAAAAAGCATCCTCTGCTGATTACCAAATTACATGCCAAATGTCACTTAGTAAGAAATGATTAATAGATCCAAGATTGAAAAAAAAAATTATGGAATTAGGCTCTTAAGAAAAAAACCTCAGGAAAACAGAAATACAACATACCAAAATCTATGGGTTCCAGTAAAAACAGTTCTAAGAGGGAAGTTCATAGCAATAGAGACCTGCCTCAAGAAACAAGAGAAATTCAAATTAACCATTTAACTTTAAACCCTAAAGGAACTAGAAAAAAAAAGAATAAAGCCCAAAGTTGGCAGAAGGAAGGAAATAATAAAGATCGGAGTAAATGAAATAGAGACTAAAAAGAGAAATGATGAATGAAACTAAGAGCAGATTCCTTGAAACAATAAACAATATTAACACATCTTAGGCTACACTCATCAAGAAAAAAACAGAGGGCTCAAATAAATAAAATCAGAAATGGAACAGAAGTTACTGATACCACAGATATACAAAGGATCACAACAGACCAATAGGAACAATGACAGACCAACAAACTGGATAGCCTAGAAGAAATGCATAAAATCCTAGAAACAAAATCTTCCAGACTGGATCAGGAAGAAATAGAAAATTGGAACAGACTGATTATTAATAAGAAGTTGAATCAGTAATCAAATAGCTCCCAACAAATGAAAGTCCAGGATCAAATGGCTTTTCTACTGAATTCTACCAAACATTCAAATAAGATTTAATACCTACCCCTCTCAAACTCTTCCAAAGCACTGAAGAATATGGAAAGCTTTCCTCATTTTCTGAGGCCAGCATTACATTGCTCCCAAAACCAGACAAGGACATCACACAAAAAGAGAAAATTACAGGCTGGGGATAAAAATAGATGCAAACTCCCCCACCAACAAAATATTAGCAAACTGAATTCAAGATACATTAAAAAGATCATACACCATGCTCAAGTAGGATTTATTCCAGGGATGAAAGGATTATTCAACAACTGCAAATCAATCAGCACTACATTAACAAAATGAATGATAAAATCATATGATCATCTCAAGAGATGAAGTAAAAGCATTTGACAAAATTCAACATCGTTTATGATAAAACTCTCAACAAAGTGGGTATAAAGGAAATGTACCTCAACATAATAAAGGCCCTATATGACAAACCCACAGCTGACATCATACTCAATGGTGCAAAGCTGAAAGTTTTTCCTCTAAGATCAGGAACAAAGACAAAATGACTACTATTCCCTCTTTTATTCAACACAGTACTGGAAGTCCTAGGAAGCAATTAGTCAAGAAAAAGAAATAAAAGGCATATAAATTGGAAAGGAAGAAGTAAAACTGTCACTATTTGCAGATGACATGATGTTATATATAGAAAACCCTGAAGATGCCACCAAAAAAAACCTGCTAGAATAAATGGATTCTGTAAATTTGCAGATAAAAAATTATACAAAAATCTGTTCCATTTCTGTACTCGAATAACAAGTTATTTGAAAGAGAAATCAAGAAACAACAACCCATTTACAACTGCATCAAAAAAGAATAAAATACCTAGGTACAAATTTGGCCAAAGAGGTGAAAGACTTGTACTAAGAAAACTATAAGACATTGATAAAATAAATTGAAGAAGACAGAAATTAATGGAAAGATATTCTGCACTCATGGACTGGAAGAATTAGTATTATTAAAATGTCCATACTACCCAAAGCAATCTACAGATTCAATGCAATCCCTATCAAATTTCCAATGACATTTTTTTCACAGAACTAGAATAATTCTAAAATTTTTATGGAACCACAAAAGACCTCAAACAGCCAAAACAATCCTGAGAAAGAACAAAACTGGAGGTCCCAAACTCCCTGATTTCAAACTGCAGTACAAAGTTATAACATTCAAACAGCACAGTATTGATGTAAATGAAACAACTGATAGCCCAGAAATAAACACATGCATATGACAAAGGAAGCAAAAATATACATCAGGGAGAAGAACTTTCAGAAGCCTGCTCTGCTGAGAGCCATCCCTGCCTGAAAGGCGCTCAGGTGGGAAGCAGGGTGGAATGTTAGGTGGGACAGTGTGGTCTCAGAATTGGCAGGGTCACAGAAAGACCAGGGCTGCCTGAGTGTAGCAGAGCTCCCAAGTATCAGGAGCGGGGAAGCCGGCTGCAAACAGTAAGGCCAGGAGTGAGCTCTCAGGTCTGGGTTGCCATAAACTGTGAACCTCAGCACAGTCCCGCCACACTCTCTCAGCAGGGGCCCATCGAGAGGCAGAACTGCAGCAAGAGCTCCCCTTCCTCCCTGGGGAGGAGAGGCACGGGAGCGCGCCACAGGAGTCTACAGGGTTTGGAAACTCAAAACGGGGTCATGTGCCTGAGACAGAAACGCTGGGTCACAGGCTGGGTGAGCACAGAGTGCGTACAGAGACCGGGGAGACAGGAGTGATTGACTGCCTTTCCCTGAGGGTGCACTGAGGACCAGCTGAGCTTTCGGCTACAGCTCCGGGCCAGAGATTGGGAGGCCGCCATTTTCATTCTCATCCTCTAAATCTGTGCAGAAAGTCTTTAGGGAACAAAAGCCACAAAGAGCAAACTGGAGCAGATTACTTAGCCTGGCCCCTGGCAAGGGCGGTGCATTTCCACCTGGGGCAAAGACATTTGAGAATCAAAGCAACAGGCCCTTCCCAGAAGATCAGCAAGAACATCCAGCTAGACCAAGTTTACCGATGGATGAGAACTGCAAAACTCCAGCACTAGGGGAATACAGCACGTAGAATTCATGGCTTTTTCTCCACGATTCTTTAGTCTTTCATTTTTAATTCTTTTCCTCTTTCCTTCTTAGCCAATTTCTTATTTTATCAACTTTTTTAAATCTTTAATTTTCATTTTTACAGTTAAATTCTATCCTTTCATTGTATTTATCTCTGTATACATATGTTTTTCTTTCTTTAAAATTTTGGGATGCAGTTTCTTCTAACAAACAAACAGACCAAAATACACCCAGAATCTAGTGGTTCTGTTCTTTTCACCTGTCTGATCATATTTTCTCTCTCTTTTTTTTCTCCTTTTTTTTTTTTTGGTTAAAGCCTTTTTAAATCTTCATCTTTACAGTTACATTCTATCCTTTCAATGTATTTAATTTTATTTTTATAATCTATAAATTTTTCTTTCCTTACAATTTTGAGATATAGTTTCTTCTAACAAACCAACCAAAATACACTCAGAAAATAGTGTATTTCTCTGTTCTATTCCCCCGTTTATATTCTTTTTTGACTTTTAATTTTCATTTTTACAGTTACAGTCTATCCTTTCATTGTATTTAATTTTATTTTTGTACATATATAAGTCTTTCTTTTTTACAATTTTGGGATCTAATTTTCTAACAAACATACCAAAATACACACAGGATCCAGTGTATTGTTTTGTTCTGTTCACCTGTCTGATTATTTTTTTTTTTAATTTTTTTTTTCTGGTTTTGGGTCTCTTCTGATTTGTTCAGTGTATTTCTCTGGGGTCGTTGTTGCCATTTTAGTATTCTGTTCACTCATTCATCTATTCTTCTCTGGACAGAATGACAAGGTGGAAAAACTCACCCAAAAAAGAGAACAACAGGCAGTACTGACTGCCAGGGACCTAATCAGTATGGACATAAGTAAGATGTCAGAACTAGAGTTCAGAAAAATGATTATAAAGATACTAGCTGGGCTTGAAAAAAGCATAGAAGACACTAGAGAGTCTCTTTCTGGAGAAATAAAATAAAATCTAATCAAATCAAAATCAGAGAGGCTATTAGAGATGTAATAAAAAATGGAGGCTCTAACTGCTAGAATAAATGAGGCAGAAAAGAGAATTTGTGATACAGAAGACAAAATGATGGAGAATAAAGAAGCTGAAAAAAATAGAGATAAACAACTACTGGATCATGAGAGGGAGAATTCAAGAGATAAGTGATACCACAAAGGAAAACAATATTAGAATAATTGGGATCCCAGAAGAAGAGGAAAGGGGGGAGCAGAAGGTATATCTGAGCAAATTATAGCTGAGAACATCCCTAATCTGGGGAAGGAAACAGGCATTCAAGTCCAGGAGACACAGAACCCCCCTCGAAATCAATAAAAACAGGTCAACACCTGGACATTTAATAATGAAGCTTGTCAAATCTCAAAGACAAAGAGAAAATCCTGAAAGCAGCTCGAGACAAGAGGTCTGCAACCTATAAGGGTAGAAACATTAGCCTGGCATCAGTTCTATCCACAGAGACCTGGCAGGCCAGAAAGGACTGGCATGAAATATTCAGGGTGCTAAATGAGAAAAATAAGAAGCCAAGAATACTTTATCCAGCTAGGATGTCATTCCAAATAGAAGGAGAGATAAAAAGCTTCCAGGACAAACAAAAACTAAATGAATTTATGACCTCTAAACCAGCCCTGCAAAAAATACTCAATGGGATCCTTTAAGCAAAGAGAAAGCCCAAAAATAATACAGACTAGAAAGGAACAGAGACAATATATAGAAACAGTGGCTTTACAGGCAACACAATGGCACTAAATTCATATCTTTCAATAGTTACTCTGAGTGTAAATGGGCTAAATACCCCAATCAAAAGACACAGGGTATCAGACTGGATAAAAAAGCAAGACCCATCAATATGTTGTCTGCAAGAGGCTCATTTTAGACCCAAAGACACCTCCAGATTTAAAGTGAGGGAGTGGAAAACCATTTACCATGCTAATGGACATCAAAAAAAAAGCTGTTGTAGCAATTCTTATATCAGACAAACTAGATTTAAAACCAAAGACTGTAATAAGAGATGAGGAAGGACACTATATCATAACTAAAGGGTCTCTCCAATAAGAGGATCTAACAACTGTAAATTTTTATGTCCCTAACATGGGAGCAGCCAATTATGTAAACCAATTAATAAGAAAACTAAAGAAACATATTGATAGTAATACATTAATAGTAGGGGAATTTAACACTCCACTCACTGCAATGGACAGATCGTCTAAGCAGAAGATCAACAAGGAAACAAGGGCTTTGAATGACACACTGGACCAGATGGACTTCACAGATATATTCAGAGTATTCCTTCCTAAAGCAACAGAATACACATTCTTCTCAAGTGCACATGGAACATTCTCCAGAATAGATCATATACTGGGCCACAAATCAGGTCCTAACTGGTACCAAAAGACTGGGATTATTCCCTGTATATTTTCAGACCACAGTGCTGTGAAACTGGAACTCAATCACAAGATGAAATTTGGGAAGAACTCAAATATATAAAAGTTAAAGAGCGTCCTACTAAGGAATGAACGGGTCAACCAGGAAATTTAAAAAGAATTTAAAAAATTCATGGAAAAAAATGAACATGAAAACACAACTGTTCAAAACCTTTGGGATGCAGCAAAGGCAGTCCTAAGAGGGAAGTACATAGCAATACAAGCTTTTTTCAAGAAACAAGAAAAGTCTCAAACACACAACCTAACCTTACACCTAAAGAAGCTGGAGAAAGAACAGCAAATAAAGCCTAAACCAAGCAGGAGATAAGAATTAGTAAAGATTAGAGAAGAAATAAATGAAATAGAAATTAAAAAAACCCAGAACCCAATGAAACTAAGAGCTGTTTCTTTGAAAGAATTAATAAGATCAATAAACCCCTAGCCAGACTTATCAAAAAGAAAAGAGATAGGACCCAAATTAGTAAAATCATGAAGAAGAGAGATCACAACCAACACCAAAGAAATATAAACAATTATAAGAATATATTATGAGCAACTATAAGCCAGCAAATTAGGCAATCTCGAAGAAATGGATGCATTCCTAGAAACATATAAACTACCAAAACTGAAGTAAGAAATAGAAAACCTGAGCAGACCCATAACCATCAAGGAAATTGAAGCACTAATCAAAAATCTCCCAACAAGTAAGAGTCCAGGGCCAGATGGCCTCCCAGGGGAATTCTACCAAACATTGAAAGAAGAATTAATACCTATTCTTCTGAAGCTGTTTCAAAAAATAGAAATGAAAGGAAAACTTCCAGTCTCTTTCTATGAGGCCAGCATTATCTGGATCCCAAAACCACACAAAGACCCCACCAAAAAGGAGAATTACAGACTAATATCTGTGATGAACATGGATGCCAACATTCTCACCAAGATACTAGCCAATAGGATCCAACAGTCCATTAAAAGGATTATTCACCACGACCAAGTGGGATTTATTCCCGGGCTACAAGGATGGTTCAACATCCTCAAATCAATCAATGTGATACACTACATTAATGTGATACCCATACATTAATAAAAGAAAGGACAAGAACCATATGATCTTCTCAAAAGATGCAGAAAAAGCATTTGACAAAATACAGCATCCTTTCTTGATTAAAACTCTTCACAGTGTAGGGACAACATACTTCAGTATCATAAAAGCCATCTATGAAAAGCCCACAGTGAATATATTCTCAATGGGTAAAAACTGAGCGCTTCCCCTGTAAGGTCAGGAACATGACAGGGATGTCCACTATCACCACTGTTTTCAACATAGTACCAGAAGCAAAAAGAAATAAAAGGCATCTGAATTAGCAAAGGACTCAAACTTTCACTCTTCACAGATGACATGATACTTTATGTGGAAAACCCAAAAGACTCCATCCCAAAATTGCTAGAACTCATACAGGAATTCAGCAAAGTGGGAGCATATAAGATCATAGCACAGAAATCAGTTACACTTCTATACACTAAGAATGAGACAGTAGAAAGAGAAATCAAGGAGTCAATCCCATTTGCAATTGTACCAAAAACCGTAAGATACCTAGGAATAAACCCAACCAAAGACGCAATGGACCTGTACTCAGAAAACTACAGAACCCTCATGAAAGAAATTGAGGAAGACACAAAGAAATGGAAAAACATTCCATGCTCATGGACTGAAAGAACAAATATTGTTAAAATGTCTATGCTACCTAAAGCAATATACTCATTAGATGAAATCCCTATCAAAATACCATTAACTTTTTTCACAGAGATGGAACAAATAATCCTAAAATTTGTATGGAACCAGAAAAGACCCCAAATAGTCAAAGGAATGTTGAAAAAGAAAACCAAAACCGGGGACATCACAATGCCGGATTTCAAGCTTTTATTACAAAAGCTGTATCATCAAGACAATATGGTCCTGGCACAAAAAAAGACATGCAGATCAATGTAACAGAACAGAGAACCCAGAAATGGACCCTCAACTCTATGGTCAATGAATCTTCGACAAAGCATGAAAGAATACCCAATGGAAAAAAGACCGTCTCTTCAACATGCCGAAGAATGAAACTGGACCTTTCCTTGACACCATACACAAAAATAGACCCAAAATAGATGAAAGACCTAAATGGGAAACAGGACTCCATCAAAATCCTAGAGGAGAACACAGGCAAGCAACCTCTGTGATATCAGCCACTGCAACTTCTTGCTATACATGTCTCTAAAGGCAAGGTAAACAAAGGCAAAAATGAGCTATTGGGACTTTATCAGGATAAAAAGCTTTTGCACAGCCAAGGAAACAGTCGACAAAACCAAAAGACAACCTACAGAATGGGAGAAGATATGTGCAAATGTCTTATCAGATAAAGGGCTAGTATCAAAATCTATAAAGAACTTACCAAACTCAACACCCAAAGAACAAATAATCCAATCAAGAAATGGGCAGAAGACATGAACAGACACTTCTCCAAGGAGACATACAAATGGCCAACCGACACATGAAAAAATGCTCAACATCACTTGGCATCAGAGAAATAGAAATCAAAACCATGATGAGATACCACCTCATACCAGTCAGAAAGGCTAAAATTAACAACTCAGGAAACAACAGATGTTGGTGAGGATACGGAGAAAGGGGAACCCTCTTACACTGTTGGTGGGAATTAAAGTTGGTGCAGTCACTTTGGAAAACAGTATGGAGGTTCCTCAAAAAGTTGAAAATAGAGCTGCCCTATGACTCAGCCATTGCACTAATGGGCAATTACTACAGAGATAGTAATCAGAAGGGGCACCTGCACCCCACTGTTTATAGCAGCAATGTCCATAATAGCCAAACTATGGAAAGAGCCCAGATGTCCACCAACAGATGAATGGATAAAGAAGATGTGATTGATATATACACACACACACACACACACAAATACACACACACACACAAATACACACACACACAATGGAATACTACTCAGCCATAAAAAATGAAATCTTGCCATTTGCAATGACTTGGATAGAACTAGAGGGTATTATGCTAAGATAAGCAAAATAAGTCAATCAGAGAAAGACAATTATCACATGATCTCACTCATATGTGGAATTTACGAAATAAAATAGAGGATCATAGGGGAAGAGAGGAAAAAATAAAAGAAGACGAATTCAGAGAGGGAAACAAATCATAAGAGACTCTTAATCATAGAAAACAAACAGGTTGCTGGAGAGGAGGGGTTGGGGGTTTGGGGTAACTGGGTGATGGGCATCAAGGAGGGCATGTGATGTAATGAGTACTGGGTATTATATAAGACTGATTAATCAGTTACCTCTACCTCTGAAACCAACAATACATTATACGTTAATTGAATTTTAATAAAAATAAAAAAGGTAAAAGGAAAATTAAAAAAAGAATGAGATAAGGAACCAAGAGAATTTGCCATAAATTCTGAATATAGGACTGATGGAGCAGAAAGTCTAGTACATCTCCTGACATAAAGGCAGGTCCTCCCAAAGAAGACTCAGAGAGACACCAATGTCAGATTCAGCCCCACAGAAGGAAAGAATTGGACCAGGGAATCTTCACCAAAGTGAATGTATTAAAAACCTGCCTTCAGAAAAATGAGGGCCACAGGGAGCCCTTTCTTATGCCACCTTGTAACAGAGTGACTCCAAGGTTCTTCTCTTGCACTAAAGCCAGTCACTTGCCCTTTAAAGAAAGCATGTGATCATCTGGGACTGTTAGGCCCAAGAGAGAACCCAAGCCCACAGTCATACCAGGCTCCTACTAAAGACTTAGAGGCCAGAGTGATGTTGACAAAATGGTGAAATAGAAAGTCCAAACCTTGTCCTCCCTACCCGCCCCCCCGCCCCCGAGACATCCGCCTAACAGCAATATACAGTCCAAAAAGCCTTTATGAGAACTCCAGAAACCAGTTAAGAAGTTGCAGTACTCCAGGCAAGCATAAAGCGAAGAATGGCTACTTTGAAATATACAAGAAAAACCACTGGATTTCACCTGCAATAGCTCTTGCTCCAAGCTGGCACAATCTCAGTACAATTGGGAGAAAATGCTCAACTCATGGCTTCTCCCTCAGGAGAGGGGAGAAGAGTAGAATATACATCCAGTGTTCCAACTTTTCAGGGGACTGATTTCTATCTCAGTAAACTCAGTGCTGGAAAGGATCTGACATATTTTGGATACCTGGGGGCCACTAAGAACAACATGAGCTTGGTGGCATGCTGAAGTACCTGCAGTACTGCAGACAGACAGTGGAGGGAGGAAGAGATTACAAACTCCTGAAAATGAAACTGACAACCTTCCTAATTGAGAAATTACATGCCCACCTTCAGAGAAGACACATTCCCAAAAAAGGTTTGACACCTCCAGCTCTCTAGCTGGGCTGACTGATGGAGTTTTTTTTACCTATACAAAGCTAGTCTGTAAAGACTGGGAGAGGCGGCTATTTTTTCAAATGCAAAAACCTCAGGAAAAAATAATAAGGCACATGAAGAAATAGGGAAACATGGCACAATCAAATAAAAATAATAAATCTTGAAAAACTAACCCTAAAGAAATAGAAATCTATAAATTACTTGACAAATAATTCAAAATAATTAACCTGAAGAAATCCAATGAGATACAAGAACACAGAAAACTAAATGAAATCCGGAAAATAATGCATGAACAAAATGAGAGTATCGACAAAGAGACAGAAAGTATAAAAGAACCAAACAAATTCTGAAGCTGAAGAATTCAATAATCAAAAAATTCACTAGATGGGTTCAACAGCTGCCTTGTTCAAGCAGGAGAATCAGAGAACTTGAAGAGAGGCCATTTGAAATTGTTGAGTCAGAGGAGCAAAAATGATAATAAAAAAAGAATAAAGAAGAATGAAGAAAGCCCAAGGGACTTAAGGTTCATCAATAAGCAGACCAATATATGCATTTGGGGAGTCTCAGAAAGTGAAGAGATTAAAAGGCAGAGAGCTTATTTGAAGAAATAACCATCAAAAGTTCCAAGTCTGGGGCGCCTGGGTACAGCGGTTAAGCGTCTGCCTTCGGCTCAGGCGTGATCCCGGCATTATGGGATCGAGCCCCACATCAGGCTCCTCTGATATGAGCTTGCTTCTTCCTCTCCCACTCCCCCTGCTTGTGTTCCCTCTCTTGCTGGCTGCCTCTATCTCTGTCAAATAAATAAAATCTTTAAAAAAAAAAAAAAAGTTCCAAGTCTGGGAAAAGAAATGGACATACAAATTCAAGAAGCTCAAAAGAATCCAACTAGAATAAACCCAAAAAGGACCACATTGAGACACAATGTAATCAAACTGTTGAAAGAAAAAGAGAGAATCTTTTTTTTTTTAAGATTTTATTTATTTATTCGACAGAGAGAGAGACAGCCAGCAAGAGAGGGAACACAGGCAGAGGGAGTGGGAGAGGAAGAAGCAGGCTCCCAGCGGAGGAGCCCGATGTGGGGCTCGATCCCAGAATGCCAGGATCACGTCCTGAGACGAAGGCAGATGCTTAACGACTGAGCCACCCAGGTGCCCCAGAAAAAGAGAGAATCTTAAAAACAGCAGACAAAAGTGTTGCATCATCTACAAGGGAGGTCCTATAAGATTATCAGAGCATTTCTTAGCAGAAATAATACAAGCCAGAAGGGACTGAGATGATATATTCAATGTGCTGAAAGAATAATCCTGCCAGCCAGGAATACTATATTCAGCAAAACTGTCCTTCAAAAGTGAAGGAGAAATAAAGATCTTTCCAGATAAACAAAAGCTGAGAGAATTTATCACTCCCAGATCTACCTTATAAGAAATGCTAAAGGGAATCCATCATGTTGAAATAAAGGATGCTAGACACCAACACAATAGCGTATATAAATGTGTGCTCTCTGGTGAAGGTAAATATGGACAAACACGGAATCCTGTAATACTGTAGTGGCAGAGTGTACATTGTTTTTAATTCTAGTGTACAACTTAAAGGATAAAAGCATACAAAATAACTATAAAACTATGTGAACAAATATATAAAAAATGTAATCTGTGACATCAGTAACATAAAATTGGAGGGGAGACGTAAAGGAGTAGAGATTTTGCATGGGAATAAAGTTTTTATCAGTTTAAAATGGATTGTTACAACTATGTTTTACATACCCACCATCTTAACCACAAGAAATACCTATAGAAGATACACAAAAGAAAAATGAGAATCTAAGTAAGTCACTACAAAACAAACAAACTATGAAATGCAAAGAAAGGCATCAAGAAAGGAAAAGAGGGACAAAACAACTATGAGACATATGGAAAACAATGAAATGGCAACAGAAATTTTGCTACTATCAATAATTACTTTAAATGTAAATATATTAAACTCTCCCCCAAACACAGCAGCTAAAAGGACAAAAAACAGAATCCAATTACATGTTCTCTACAAGAAACTCACTTTAGAATTAAGGACACACATAGGATAAAAGTGAAAAGATGTAAAAAGATATTCCATGAAAATGAATGAGAAAGCAAAAAAAAATTGTCTTTGTCTCAATAACACGATGAATAGGAATCTTCTCTAGTTTCAAAGGAGGCTTCTTGTACGGTGTCTTCAGTTCCCAACACCTGGTGGGTCACTGATGGACCCTGAGAGATGCAGTGGGGGCAGGGTAGCACCTGTGATAACATCACATGATGTTCCTGACCAAGGTCCATATTTGGTGGTGAGGATGTACACAGAGCATGACAGGGAGTCACCATCATCACAAAGAGCCTGGGCCTTTGTCTTGTCTACATGAGCTATTTCCCAAGATCAGTCAAATGGGTGAAGAGTTGGGCTGAAAAGGTTAGTGGAAAATTGGAATCTAAAATAAGTGTACAGGGAAAAAAGTAATGAAAAAAATGTTAGAAGAGTTGATTAAAACAATAAGACCCAAGGAGAAACTGATTATAATAAAGGCATAAACAGTTTTTTACTTCCTCTTCCTCTATCTTACCACTTAATAGAACCAATGCCAATTAGACCAAATGCATAGAAGGAATTAAAGGGTTACAAGTAAATTAAGCTGAATGCCTCATCAGCTCTTCCTTTTAAAATATACCATTGTTGAGATTTGCTAACAAAAGAGGCTCCTCATGGGTGAAGGACCATGAGTGATGGTGCTGTCATTTGTCACTGGGGTGAAGAAACTGGCTTTCAAGTCCTTGGCAATCCTGGTGTCATCCAAGAGCAGGTCTTAGGCAGTGCTGAAGTGATTTACATGTGCAAAACTTGTTCTCTTCCCATTCACAGCCACACTTCATGCACAAAGCAGTTTCTAAGCCAGATTTGATGACCGTGAAAGCAAATGTAATCTGCAGGAGGGTTATGTTTTATTTGGAGTTTGTTTTGTTTTTCCAACAACTATTTTGATCACTCAACAAGGAAAAAAACCAAGCAACACTTAATAACTGTGTACTTGGAAATGTTTTCTAAGGCCTACGAGCAAAGTGATATCATAAGATTGTGGTTTCGTTTCACTATATACTTACTTCATTTACTTAAGTTGGACAGTCAAGTGAGAATTTAAATCATGCTGCAGAAACACCCATTTGTAGCCTCTAAATCATTAGTCACAAAGGCGAGTCATGGTGCACTCCAAGGGTCATGTGAGGGTGGTGGCTCTACCACAGTGCAAGGAAGACACACAGCCTCCTAAAGTCACCTGCCTAATGCTTGCCTGGTCAGTGACAGAGCGAGGAGGGCAAGGCTCAGGAGACTTCACATGTGAAGTCTGATAGGAAATAGAATTACTGTTCATTTTAAGATGCAGTCCAGGGCCAACTACACTGTCCTTTACCTACTGGCCTCACAAACCACTGTTTATAGTTGGAGACGTACAGGCATGATGGACACTGGAAGAATCTTTGAAGCTGGAGGAAAGTCTCAAAGGCCCAATGGCAGTGGGGATCCCGAGCTACAGGTACAAGACAGGAGAGTTCTCCTCCTTTCACTGTGGTGACAGCAGGATGTGTTCACGGCTTCTGGCACATATGTGGCCACATATGTGGCATCTCAGGATGGCTCTTTGTTCACAGACTTCATCTCCTTCCCTCTTAGTCTTTTGTTTTCCTTCTAGTTTTGTTGTTGTCGTTTTCCTTCTAATTTAGATGGTATGGCCATGGGAACAATTTGTTCATTACAGAACTAAGTGAGAACCAGTCACGTTTAATAACACTTCCTCTAGTACCAACCATGAAGCAAAGCTACCTGGCATTTCTGTGACACTACTGGGCAGAAAGCTCTGTCCCACCTTCTTGGTTCTACTTGCCTGCTTTGGACCAGCTTCAGTTTGCCAAGGCCCTATGTGGACCTGGCCTCTGAAATGTGCCCCCTGCCAGGCTTGTGCTTCCTCCTCCTTTACTCTTCCTATGCTACACAGCTGTTGTGAAGCCCAACTGATATGTAGAGAAGGAAATTGTGGTGAAGAGCTTCCATGTAAGGGCCACCTGGTGATGTCTCTTGCCCCATCAGGAATACAGAGACTTTAGAGTTGTAAGAATCTGGGAGAGCCTTTCAATTAAAGTTAATCACTTCAAGGGCAAGAAACTGACCTT
Source organism: Ailuropoda melanoleuca (assembly GCF_002007445.2). Taxonomy (NCBI): domain Eukaryota; kingdom Metazoa; phylum Chordata; class Mammalia; order Carnivora; family Ursidae; genus Ailuropoda; species Ailuropoda melanoleuca. The sequence continues at coordinate 42,280,357 of NC_048223.1, forward strand.
CAGGGACTATGTGTCTGGGCTGAGAGCGAAGTTCTAGGTTCTTCACTTTACACGTTGCTGTTGCTCGCCCCCCACCGACCCCCCGCAACACACACACTACCTTCTTGGGGGTGCTCTGGTGTGAAGACACTGTGGATGGGAGAACACAGGCTCAGGAGCCAGGCAGGCATCTGTACAGAGGGCAGGATGCTGTGCAAGTCAGTGAGCCTCCTTTTCCACTGTTGCACCTGACAAATGGTGAGTAGTCAAGATACAGAAATGCTACTTTCTAAAGTTACTATGTTACTGTTTTGTCAAATTGGTTTCTGACCACCTTCAACACAGTTTGGGCATTTAAACCTTAGTGGCAGCTATTTAACTAATCAGGTATTCTTCTGAAGAAAGAAATTACTGCAAAAATGTTAGTGTCCTTCAATGGAGCCTCCTAAAAATCAGTTATCTGTTTATAAATGAAAAGTGAAAGCACCTCCTCTTACTGTCACCTTTGTAAGTCCTTATTCTAATGCAGTTAATGCTGGCCATCTGCATATATACATGTTCTGCTGAAGGCCACAATGTCACTATCAGCAGTTTTAGGAGAAATGCTGCTGGACAAATGTCTCTCCCCAAAATATGACTCTAAATTGAGAACTTGTGCCACAGAACAATGGGCTTTACATCTCGGGCACCAAACCACACCAGAGGTATCTGGATTAACTGGGTGACGGGTGACAGAGAGTCAATAAATTGAGCCTCAGGCCCATTATCATGGGAAAATCTACTCTGCAGAAGAGAGGAGCCAGGAAGACCAGGGGTGCAGGAGGGCTTCAGGTTTCTGTCTCCCCCACAGTGGACCTTTCACTGCTGCCATCAGTAAGCAAATAATTTGCTTAGTTATTGAAACATTTGCTTCATGTTTCCCTAAAACAAAATTTAGCATATTTACTACTGAATATATCCTTTGATTTACTATTTTGGTAACTGACAAATTTATATGAAACCAAATAACATCTCTTCAAAAAAGACTTTTGAGCACTTCTGGTTTTAGCTCCAACATGTAAAGAAACTTGGAAGTTATCACTCCTGTCAACAAGAAAATGGTGGACAAATGGAAGACCAACTACTTTTCTTAGACCTGTCAAAGAACTGAGGGTGAACCACCACCCAAAATCTAGGGAGACAGGTGCATCCAGAGAGCTATGGACACAAAGATCTATTTACTTGGAATGCAAGCTGCCAGAGCCATAAACTGATAGGTGACAGGCCAGAGCCATAAACTTAAAAGGTGATTTTGATGAACTGCTGTGGCTGAGCATGACCAGCATGAATGAGAAACCATTAAAGGATGCAGTGCTAGGGGCCCCATACTTTCACAGGCATTCCCTCCCGGAAACCAACCAGGTTCTCATGGTTAGAATAGAAGAAGGATCACCTCACAGGTCTTACAGGGAGAGAGGAAGAGTAGGCATTATGAAATACTGTTCACAGCCTTCTCCATACAAAAGGCTTACTCTCCAGGAGGAAGGACTTTGCCAGGGCAAATTCTGGACTGTGGTTCCAGCTGCAGTAAGGAAATTCCTCCCCACTCCTGCCCCCTCCAGCCTTCTTGTGTCATCCAGGGAAAAACAAAAACAAAAACAAAACAGAGGGAACAGGGATCAGGGCTTCAAGGAAGTAGTCTGGAGCGCTGCAGCCAGGGAAGGGTGCAGGGGGCAGGGGGAGAGCTCTACTCACGTAAGAACAATTTTGGATATCACTCTCTGAAACACTGCCTCACTTAAAAACTGAGGGTTGATCTGAAGATCAGAGAATTTGTCCCCTCCTCAACAGCTTATCACATACCAACAGGGCTCCAGTATAACAGTGCATTACAGTTAAAAGAGCTGCATGATCTATTCTTGAGAATGTTCCATGGGCATTGGAATAGAATGAGTATTCTTTGGTTCTGGGGTGTAGTGTTCTATATATATCTATGAGGTCCAACTCGTCGAGTATGGCATTCAAAGCCTTTGATTCTTTGCTTAGTTTTTGCCAGGGTGTTCTGTCTATTTCTGATAGTGGGGTGTTGAGGTCCCCTACTATTACTGTGTTCTTATCTATATGTCTCTTTATTTTGGTTAAGAGTTGGCTTGTGTATCTTGCTGCTCCCCTGTTGGGGGCATATATATTAATAATTGTCATATCCACTTGTTGAATACTTCCTTTAAGAATAATATAGTGCCCTTCTGTATCTCTCTCTATGGCCTCTAGTTTAAAATCCAGTCTATCTGATATGAGAATTGCTACTCCAGCTTTCTTTTGAGGTCCATTTGCGTGGAAGATGGTACTCCATCCCCTTACTCTAAGTCTGAATGCATCTTTGGGTTCAAAATGAGTCTCTTGTAGACAGCAAATGGATGGGTCATGTCTTTTTATCCAATCTGCAACCCTGTGGCGTTTTATGGGAGAGTTTAAGCCATTTAGATTGATAGAGATTATTGACAGATATGATTTTAATGATGCCATGTTCTCTGTAAAGAGACTTGTCGGTTGTGACTTGCTGCTCTGTATCACTCTTGGGGCCTTTTTACCTTTATAGAGCCCCCCTTAATATCTCCTGTAGGGCTGGTTTCGTGGTTACGAAATTGGTTAATGATTGGCGATTTTGGAACGTCTTTATTTCTCCATCAATTCTGAATGACAGCTTTGCTGGATAAAGGATCCTTGGCTGCATGTTTTTCTCTGAAAGAGCTTTAAAAATGCCCCCCCAAGCCTTTCTCTCATTCCAGGTCTCTGTAGACAGGTCTGACGTAATCCTGATACCTTTGCCTTGGTACGTGAGAAATTTCTTTGCCCTGGCCGCTTTCAATACTGTATCCTTGGATCTAATATTTGCGAATTGCACTATGACATGCCGTGGCGTAGGTTTGTCCTGGTTGAGCTTGGATGGGGTCCTCTCTGCCTCTTGGACACGAATGCTTGTTTCCCTTGCTAGATTAGGGAAGTNAAAAAAAAAAAAGAGCTGCAAGACACACTTTCTCTGAAGAGGGAAACATAGGGAAGCCCAACATAAAGAGGGAGACAAAAACAAGGACACAATGGGAACTTAAAGCCTCTGGTATCTATGGCCAAAATTAACATCAAGTACAGCCCAACTTCCAGCCAGATTAACACAAATCCTGACACCAAAGGCCTATTTACCCCAGCTGCTATTGCCTGATGCAACATGTCTGGCTTTCAACAACAGATTATAAGGCGTGCCATAAGACAAGAAAAACACACTCTCAAGACATGAAGAAATCACCAGCACCAGACTCAGACGTAACAGATTCGGAAATTATCAGGAGGGAGTTTAAAATAACCACGATTAACATTGTTAAGGGCTCTACTGGGAAAAATAGACAAAATGTAAGAACAAATGAATAATGAAAGCAGAGGGATGGAAAATGTAAGAAACAATCAAAATGGAATGCTAGAAATCAAAAACTCTAACAGACATGAGCAATGCTTTTGATAGGATCGTCAGTTGACTGGACACAGCTGAGGAAAATCAGCAATTTTGAAGATAGGTCAAAAGAAACTTCCCAATCTGAATTAATGCAAAGAATGAAAACAACAACAACAAAAAGGCAACAAGAAAATCTCCAACAACTATGAGACAATAGAAAAAAGTGTAACATGCATAATTGTAATTCCAGAAGGAGAACAAAGGAAGAATGGAACAGAAGAAATATTTGAAGAAATAGCACCTGAGAATTTTCCAAAATTAATGATAGACACCAAAGATCCAGGAAGCTCATAAAACATCAAGTTGGATGAATGCCAAAAGTCTATCCCCAGGCATATCATATTCAGAACTGTAGAAAACCAGAGAGAGAATCTTGAGAGAAGCCAAAGGGGAGAAAAACACCTGGTGTACAGGAGAACAAGGGTAAGAATAGAAGCCACGTCAGCAAGAAAAGAATGAAATGAAGTGCTTATAAAGTGTAGAAAGAAACCCCACCAAACCAGAGTTTACATCCAGCAAAATTATCTTTCAAAGTGAAGGAGAAAGACTTTCTGTAAGCGTGTATTTCTCTAAGTTACTACTCTGGGATGTGGGCAGAAGAGACAGACAGACATGAATAAAAATGCATTGCCACGAGAGCTGCTCTGCAAGAAATGTAAAAAGAAGTTCTTCAGGCAGAAGGAAAATAATGTAGGTCAGGAAATTAGATCTACAGGAAGAAAGTGTCAGAAAAGGAATAAATGAAGGTAAGACATTTTAATTTTTCTTACTTTTTTTTTTTTTTGAGAGAGAGAGAGAGAAAGGGAGAAAGACTGGGGAGTGGAAGGGCAGAGGGAGAAGGAGAGAGAGAATCCCAAGCAGGCTCCATGTGAACACAGAGCCTGATTTAGGGCTTAAACTCACAACTCTGAGATCATGACCCAAGTGCAAATCAGGAGTCGGATGCTTAACCAACTGAGCCACCCAGGTGCCCATATTTTCTCTTATTCTTAGCTGATCTAAAACATAACAGCTTATTTAAAGCAAGAACAGGATCAATGTATTGGGTGATTACAGCACATGGGTAAGTGAAATGAATGTTAGCTGTGTCATAAGGACAAGAGGAAAGAATTGAGAATATTTTGTGATAAGGCACCTGCACTATATGTGAACTGGTATGGTGTTATTTGAAGGTGGTCATTCTGATGAAATGTACATTTTAAAGTTGATGGGAACCACAAAAAATTGTTTTAAGAAGCATAATTAATAAGCTAAGAGAAAAGATAAAACTGAATCATGTAAAATGCTTAAGTAAAACTAGGGGAAGACAGAAAAAAAAGGAAAAAAAAGAAAGCAATTATAACAAATAGACAACAGTTAAAAACATGGTAGATATTAACCCAACTAAATCAATTATCATTTTAAATGTAAGTGGTCTAAATGTACTAATTAAAAGACAGAGAATACTCGAGTGGATAAAAAGCAAAGCTTAACTATATGTTATCTATAAGATATCCACCTGAAATATAAAGACTCAGATGGGTTAAAAGCAAAGGAATGCACCCAGATCTTGGTTTCTTTTTCTTTTTTTTTTTTTTAAGATTTATTTATTTTTATTCTAGAGAGAGAGAGAGAGAGAGCACACGTGGGAGGGGCAGAGGGAGAGAGGCCCCCAAGCAGACTCTGTGCTGAGCATGGAGCCAGATAAGGGGTCTGATCCCAGGACCCTGATATCATGACCTGAGCCAAAACCAAGAGTTGGATGCTTAACTGACTGCATCAGGCACCCCGATCGTGGTTTCTAATACTGTTCTCCAATACAAGGAACCAGAGCTTGTTGGAGAAATGGCTGATTCTGGGACTGGGGGCAGGAAATATATAAGATGAGCCTGGAGCATATTATCATGCCAGGAAGTAAGAGAGTGCTCAAAAAAAGAAACACACGTGCACGCGCACACACACACACACACACACACACACACAATAATGGGGTGTGTATGTCAAAGAGACACAGGAGCCAATTAAAAGAGCCCCAAAGGCCAATAACCCAAAATCTAAAATAAATATCCATGAATCTATATTGATACAAATAAATGATCATATAAATAAATACAGGGGGAAGAAGTGACAAATTTCCCTTGTGAAAGAATTCCAAAAAATTGATATAGGTACTCAGCCTTCAAAGAGGTGAAGCGTAATGCCCCACTCCTTAAGTGTGAGCTGAGCGTAGGCACCTCCTTCCAAAGAGTACAATATGGCATGGGGACAACAGAGTGACTTTACAGTGCAGGAACCTGACACTCACTACCTCACCTGGTGAACAGTGATAAGGCATGTTGACAGTGTATGCCCTTGATATGACGTAATGAGAAGAGCACCCTAACCCCCAAACCCACAGTCCGAGAAAAACATCAGACAAATCCCAACTGAGGAATGCTCTCCAAAATATTGACCGGTACTCCTCAAAATTGTCAAAGTCATCAAAAACCAAGGGAAGTCTGAGAACTGTCACAGCCAAGAGGAACCTAAGGAGACATGACAACTAAATGTAATGCAGTAGCCTGGATGGAATCCTGAGACAGAAAAAGGACATTTAGAAGGAAAGGAAAAGTAAGGAAATCTGAATAAACTATGAACTTTCATTAATAATAATGTATTAGTAGTAGTTCACTAATTACTTATTCTATACTAATGTTAGACATTAAAAATAGAGGAAATAGATATATGAGAAGTATTGTACTACTGTGCCAACTTCCCGGTAAATCTAAAACGATTCTAAAAAAATTATTCAAAAAACTCTTACCATGATTTCAGGTAAAACAAACTACGGTTTGAAAGAAACCTTCTAAAAACAACTCAGCTAAATACTTGTTAACCAGTTCTCAGGTCCTACGGCTTCAAATCTGTGACCATGCTTCCTACAGCGTAGGCAGTGTGTCCTTGTCTGTGCTGTCAGTTTTAGGAGCTGTCCAGACATGGATGAGAGTGAAGGCAAGAAGCCCGGCAGAGGGAGACATGCAGAGCTAACACTGGTGTGTGCAGTTCTTAGAAAGAGCTGCTGATCGGCAAGGCTGCAGCCTAGACTGCCATTTGCTTCTGGGGCCTGGATTTCTGTCCTACATTTCAGTATACTTTAGAGGCTGCTTCAATAAAGAATGCTTGCTACCTTGCATGTCCCCCGGGAATTCAGCATTCATGTCTACTCCTTGAGAACTTACCAGCAATATCTTGCACTTGTCAAGTTTTGCCTTAATGTAACATCTTACTTCTTTGCCAGAGCAAGAGAAGTGGGAAAAACAGCTGCGTAGAGGCAGTGGATGTGGAAGAAAGAGGAGGTAAAAAATAAAGCTGGCTCAACAGTCTTTTCTCAAAAAGAGAGAAACGTCATAGAACTGAGTAGAGTGGCTGTCGAAGAAAAGGGCTAGGACTCTACAGCTACACTTTTTTTTTTTAAAGATCAAAATTAAACTTTATATTCTTCACTGGCATATTTTCTTAAAAAAAACAATGGTTTGTTACTTTTTTCTTTCTTTAACGAATGGATCAACTAGATATGCTTAATGAACATTATTGTTAAAAGAGCAGAGTCAGGTTTTCACCAGGGACCCTCACAGTTACAAAATAACATTAGCAATCACCCTGCTGGAAACACTCAAGGGACTGATTTTCATAGGCAGATAAAAATTTCTAAGGTTTGACAAGAGCAAAGGCAAATTTTCCTAGCTATTCTGAGTTTATTATTTTTAAAATGTACATATTTATACTTAGGTTTTTGAAATACATGTTTAAAGGTATTGGTTAGGGGAAAAAGCTAGCCAGTGAAAAATCTCCCTCTGCCCCTGTCTGCCCTTGCCTGCCAGTGCCCTCCTGTGTCCCGTGCTCACAAGTAAATAGGAGTACGTTATTATTTTCTCCATTTTTACATAAAAAGAGCACACAGCAATATGGTTCTGCACTTTGATTTTGACTTCCTAATATCAGAGCTCTTTCCATATTTTTAAAAAAGATTTTATTTATTGAGGGGGGAGGAGCAGAGGGAGAAGGCTAAGCAGACTCCCCGCTGAGCACAGAGCTCAACACAGGGCTTAATCCTAGGACCCTGAGATCATGAACTGAGCCGAAATCAAGAGTCGGACACTTAACTGACTGAGCCACCCAGGCACCCCAGGGCTCTTTCCATATTGGTACACAGAAAGCAACCATAATTTACTTAACCCTGACGGATATTTACATTATTTCCAGTATTTTGTTATTATTAAGGATGCTGCAGTGAATAACCCCATGTATTTATCATTGTGTACATATGCAAGTATATTGGTGGGATAAAATCAAAATAGAGAACTGCTGGGTCCAAGGATATATGTAGTTTTAATTCAAGTAGATTTTGCCAAATTGTTTCATGTGTGGTGTTGAGCTACTTGTACTCCCAGCAGCTGATTATGCAGTACTCGCTCCCCCTGGTAGACCCAGGATAATATCCCTCTTGTGGATTTCTGCTAGTCTGATAGGTGGCAACTGGTGTTTCAGCTTAGTTTCAATTTGCATTTCTTACTCTGAGTGGTGTTGAACATCTATTTATATGCTTTAACATCCATCTGCATTTTATTAATATGAACTTTCTATTCACAATGAAAAGCATCTGGGAAGGTTGGAGGACTGAAGGAAGGAAAAAAAGTAAGGAGAGGAAGAAGAAAGAAAATACATCTATTCAGTTCCATACAAGGATAAAGACCTCATGTTTTTGGCTTACATAAATCTAATTTATATTAGAACATGACAAATTCTAATGATGTTTTACTATTATTTTTATTAAGAAATTTTTTTAGAACAGTTTTAGTTTTGAAAAAAAAAATTGCATAGGAAGTACAGAGTTCCCATATACCCTCCATTCCTTCAGTTTCCCCTAGTATTAACATTTTGTATTAGTGTGGTGCATTTGTTACAACTGATGAACCAATAATGACACATTATTAATTAAAGTCCACAGTTCAAATCAGGGTTCGTTGTATGGGTTTGAACAAATACATAATGTCATGTACCCACTAGTACTTATCATAATAGTTTTACTGCCCTAAACATCTGTGGTTCACCTACTCGTCCCATCCTTCCTCCCTCCTCTCAAACCTCTGGTGACCACTGATCTTTTTACTGTCTCTACAGTCTGTCTTTTCTACAATGTCATACAGTTGGGCTCCTACATGATTGTAGCCTTTACAGATCGAACTCTTCCATTTAGTTATATGCAATAAGTTTCCTCTATATCTTTTCATGGCTTGACAGCTCATTTCTTTTTAACACTGAAACACACTCCATTTGTATGGATGTACCACAGCTTATTTATCTAGTCATGAAAGGACATCTTTATTGCTTCCAGTTTCGTCAGCCATGAATAAATCTCCTATAAACATACATGTGCAGGTTTTTGTGTGGACGTGTTTTTGATTTAGCTGGGTAAATATCTAAATGTTAGGTAAATATTTAGTTAGGTAAAAATACATGGGCAATTGCTAAAATGTATGGTAAGGAGTATGTTTAGCTTTGTGAGAAACTGCCGAATTATCTTCCATAACTAAATGAAATAATCCAATCTGTAAAGGCTGTACCATTTTGCATTCCCACCAACAGTGAATGAGCTGTTGGGTTGTTTATTCACCGGTTGTTTTATTATGTTGAGTTGTAAGAGTTCTTTGTACATTTAGATGCAAGTCCTTTAAGAGAGATATCTTTGGCAGATATTTTCTCTCAGTCTGCTTGTCTTTTAAGTCTCTTACACCATTATCTTTTGCAGAGCATAAGTTTTTAATTTAAAAAAGTCCAACTTGTCAATTATTTCTTTCATGCTTTTGGAACTGTATCTTAAAAATCATTGCCAAACCCTAGGTCACCTAGATTTTCTAGAAGTTTTATACTTTTGTATTTTACATTTAGGTCTCTGATCCATTTTGAGTTAATTTTTATGAAAGACTTAAGGTTCTTGTGTGTGTGTCTACATTCATTAGTTTGCATGTGGATGTCCAGTTGTTCATGACCATTTGTTGAAAAGACTATCTTTTCTCCATCGAAATGCCTTTGCTTCTTTGTCAAAGACCAGTTGATTATATATACGTGGGTATATTACTGGTCCCTCCGTTCTGTTCCATTGATCCGTTTCTCTATTCTTTTGCCAAAACCATAGTCTTGATTCCTGAAATGTTATAGTAAGTCTTGAAACCAGGCAGTGTCAGTTTTCTGACTTTGTTCTTCTTCAGTATTGTGTTGGTTATTCTGGGTCTTCTGGGTCTGCCTCTCCACACAAACTTTAGAATCAATTTGTTGATATCCACAAGAGAGCTTGCTGGAATTTTGATTGGGATTGCACTGAATCTATATAGATCAAGTTGGGAAGAACTGACATCTTAACAATAGTGAGCCTTCCCATCCATGAACATAGACTACCTCTCCATTTACTTATATTTTCTTTGATATATTTCATCAAAGTTTTATAGCTTCCCTTGTAAAGATCTTACACATATTTTGTTAGACTTATGCCTAACTACTCCAACTTTTTTTGGGGGGTGCTAATGTAAATGGTATTGTGTTTTAAATTTCAAATTCCAATTTCATTGCTGGTATATGAGAAAACAACTGACTTTTGTTCTATTAGTCTTTACCATTGTTTTTTGAATCAAGTAGAAAAATAGTTGCCTGTGAATGCAACTGAAAATGCAGAAAATATGATTCCTGAAGCTGTGAAAAATTACATATCTGGCTTTTCACCTGTACTAGAATCAGATATCTTAGAGAGTCCCCTGGTTATAATAAAGGAATCTTATATCAATAACTCTGTCATTTGTGATACATTTTTAAAAATCAAGTGATAAACTTTAAATAAGATTCCTGACATAATATTCAAGCCCACATGAACCAAAGCCACATTAAAGGACCCTATGCTTTAGAAAATATTAAACAAGAACACTTGTGCCATCTTTTGTGATGCAATAGAGCAGTCGGTTAAAAAGTGCTTCTGTCAAACTGTGGTACAGTTCTGAAAAACCGCATGTTGGTCATTAAATTCCTTGGCTTTTACCATATTCACAGATGAACCTCTGTGAATGGACTAGATGTTCGACAAGTCCAGGCAGTCTCTTCTGTTGCTTAGGCTTTATAATATAGCACTGATAGTAGGTATCGTGTATAGTCTTAAAGTTAGTGCTGATCTGGTAAGAAGAAACTCTCCTTATTTTCAAAGCATATCACAGCACAAATTTATAACATCTGAATTTCGGCCTTTAAGCGTACTGTCACAGCAACAGTTGCTTAAGGAGTTGAATCTTGAGAGAAGTAATACTTGGAAGTGTAAAGTAATTGTAGAGAATGCAGGGACATGCCTTCTACATGCCCAATCAGGACTGTAGGATGCATTCCCCCAGGTTTTGAGGGTGTTGCTGGAAGGCACACCCATGCCCAACCTTTCCCTGAGGCAGCCTGCACCCAAAGACTAGTTCATGAGGGGTGAATAACAAAAGCCCGGCCACTGAGGGGCAACTGGGTGGCTCAGTCAGTTAAGCATCTGACTCTTGATTTTGGCTCAGGGCATGATCTCAGGGTCCTGAGATGGAGTCCCTGTGCTCAGCCGGGAGTCTGATTCAGATTTTCTCCCTTGCCCTCTGCCCCTCATCCTGTTTGCACTCTGTCTCTTTCTCAAATAAATAAATAAATCTTTTTAAAAATTTCTTATTTAAATTCAACTTAATTAACATACAGTGTCCTATTAGTTTCAGAGGCAGAATTTAGTGATTCATCATTTGCATATAATAAATAAATCTTAAAAAAAAAAAAAGTCTGGTGACTGTGTCCCAACTTCGGACAACTATGCAGGATCATCCTAGCTTAAGAGCTCAGTGTGGATGGGGCGCCTGGGTGGCTCAGTCGTTAGGCATCTGCCTTCAGCTCAGGGTGTGATCCCGGCATTCTGGGATCAAGCCCCGCATCAGGCTCCTACGCTGGGAGCCTGCTTCTTCCTCTCCCACTCCCCCTGCTTGTGTTCCCTCTCTCGCTGGCTCTCTCTCTCTGTCAAATAAATAAATAAAATCTTTAAAAAAAAAAAAAGAGCTCAGTGTGGAATCAGCTAACGTCTCTGTTGAGACTGTACTGCTGCCACCTTCTCCCTCTGCTTCTTCCTGCTTTTTTTCCCTTCTTTTCAGGTGGTGATTAAGAGCTGTCCCTAATGAACATCCTCCACACTGGCTTCTGTCTCAGAGTTTGTTCCCAGGGAAAGTGAACTATGATAGCTACCAGCCAAATAATGAGAATTTTAAAGCACCTTTCTTATGGCTTTGTTTAGGCGTGGTGGTTAGAGATGGAGGATGGGGTAGCAGAGGGGTGGGAGAGATTACAAAAGAAATAAAACACAAACCCTTCCACACAAGAACCCTTCAATGTAACTGAGGAATCCAAATGCACTTAGATAAGACTATAAAGTAATATAGAGGAATTTTAAACAAATACGCTAGAACTTATACATTCAAATAACTGCTGTTCACATCAGCAATGAGTCTGGGAGGCTCTATAATTATTTTAAAGAACTGGAACGGAAAAACCACAAAAGATTTTTGAAACTCTTAGATGTACAGCCAGAGCAAGTGAGTGAAAATGGCTTTTTATTGTCATTGGTTTTCTATTTCCAATTGTATTATGGAGTTTGGCCACCCAGTAAACTCCCAAGATTTGGTACCAAATTATTTTTCCTATTCTAAAAGTCAAATCCACCCTCAAACGCTAAAGATATTACTAATAAAATAGGCTGCAGGGCAATTCTAAAAGAGACTTCCCTAATACTCTCTAGGCTTGTAAATGCATTCTCCTTTTTAAAAAACAGCTTTATTGGTTTATAATTCTCCCATCTAAAGTGTATAATTCAATGGCTTTTAATATATTCACAGGGTTGTGCAACCATCACCACAGTCCATTTTAGAAAAACTTCCTTATGCCCCTCCAAACAACCAGCCTCCTTAGCTATCACTTACCAAGCCCCTATATCCCCTAAAACTAGACATTCATTAGCTTACTTTCTTTATCTATAGATTTGTTTATTTTGGACATTTCATATACATGGAATCATATGTGACTGACTTTTACACAGGTCATTATGAGGCCACAGGCTTCACAGTGCATGGAATGGAAACATGATGGAAGTTCCTGGGTGGAGGAATAACATGGTCTGGGTAAAGTGATTAACAGACCACTATGGCTGCTGTGTTGAGACTAGACTAGGGAGGGAGGGTAGCAGCAGGGGCCAGTTACTGGATGATGAGAGATGGTGGTGGCCTGTGCCAGTGGGGGGCAGTGGGGGTGGTGAGAGGAGTGCTCTGGCTCTGAAGGAGGAGCCAGATGGATTGGCCTGCAGACAGACGGGGACATGAGAAAATGGGGAGTTGGGGAACTGGAGGTTTTAGGCCTAAGCCCCTGGAAAGATGAAGTTTCCACTGACCGTGACAGAAAAGTCTGCAGAAAGGTGGCTTTGAGGACACCAGGAGCTTATCTTTGGAAATATTAATTTTGAGACACCTAACCTTAATGAAGAAGTCAAACAGGAGCTTTTGTTTACAGAGCTGTGAATAAAAATTTCAGATTCAGAAGCATCTAAATGGCACTTGTAACGAAGATGAAATCGCCAAGGGGTTGAATGCAGATCAGGAGATGGGTCCAAAGACAGGGTCGGAGGCAGCCTAGCCTCAGAGGGCAGAGGGGGTCAGAAACACACGCACATGTGCAGACACACGCATATGCACATGCACACATGCAAACACAGGCAGACGCACACGTGCACACACCTGCACACACAGGGAAGGAGGAGAAGATGGCTAGAAGCAGAGAGGGAGAAAGATACAGTAAGGAAGAATGGCCAGAAAGGCAGGAGGAAAAGCAGGTGACGTTAAGTCAAACAGAAAAGTGTTTCCAGCAGAAGGGAGTCAAGTAGAAAGAGGCCTGAGGAATGACGATGGTGTCAGCAATGCTGGTCACTGTTGACCTTGAGAAGTGGCATTTTGGCGGAGTGATGGTAAAGAGAAAATGTAAGAGGAATAATTGGAGACTGCGAGAATGGGCGTTTTTTCCTAAAGGAGCATTGTTTAAAGAGAAGCAGGGCAGCAACTGGAGGGAGATTTGAGGTCAAGAAGGGAGAGAAACGCTGGCATAGGTTTGTGTGCTGCTGAGGGGACAGGAAGTGGTAATGTGGGGGGTAGGGGGAGCAGGGAGAGGTGACGGAAGGGGTCCAGCCCATGCGTGGGACCTACTTAGAGGCGCAGAGGTGCAGTTCCCCGCAGGAACAGGAGAGAAGGTCAGAAGCTTGTGTAGGTGCAGGAGAGTGGGAAGGAAGCAAGGTCACCAGCAGAGAGGGAGTGGGGAGGGCGCACTGGAGGACTGCAAGATGAGAAGGCTTGCGACTGTCATCCAGCAGAGTGGGAAAAAGGACAGGCCAAGAAAACACACACGACTGTTAGGTGGCACAAGCAGCCATCTGAGGCCAGCAATGAGTTTTAACTCTGGCCAGTCAGTTGCCATAGGCACTGATAAAGTTAGGGCATGACTGTGACATGAGGGTTGATGTCAGGGGTCAGACAGGTCGCTGCAGGAGAGAGGTCAAGGAAGTGGGCTGCTATCCCAGTGAAGCATGGACAGAGATGTGCGCCTGGGAAAGGGTCCTCAGAGAGTGATGGCCAGCCAGGCCCAAAGGTCTTCCAGGACTGCAGATGGGACATGGGCTGGTGAGCAGGGGAAGAGGGCCAGCCCCACGGGGCAGCTTTCATCCACAGATCCTTCTTAAGACCAGCTGAATTAAACTCATCTGACCTGCTGGTTATTAATCTCTCACCCTTTTACCACGTAAGGACCATCCCAGAACCACATGGGTGCTGTATGTTTGATCTGAGTCTCTGAGTAAGCTGGGCTTACAAAATTTCCAAATGTAACAACAGAATTAATCAAACATCGGTCCCAAACCTTTTTTTCTTTTTTGGCATCAGGCTCTGACTGTAGGTCTTAAGGCACAAAGATGAACAAGACATATAAAGAACAAACTATAACATCCTGGTACATGAGGCTGTATTTTCTCTGTAGAGTGATCTACTCCAGGCACGGCTCTTCTAGAGAGCAAGGTCTAAGTACAACAGGAACAAAACGTTAACTTTAATTTCTGATGCATGAAGATGAAGAAAAACAAAGAGAATATTTAACATAAAAAACACTTAAATATCTGCTACATGATGAAATAATCACTTTCTCTAAATAGAAACTGACACGCTACTTTTGTCCACTCCTCAGATACCCCGGGCTGCCTCCCTCCCGTGGACCCGGCACTCGGCAGGGAGTGCCAGGCAGCAGCACCTGCAGAGTCATGAGAAGAAAAGGAAAACAACGCTACAAAAATAGAATCTTCAGACAGTACAGTTTGTAATTAATAGTAATCTCAACAGCACTTTTGAATGTCATCTTTACACATAATGTAAAGCTCTAGAAGTTCCATGTTACACTGGTGGCACTAATTTTTACCTTCGAGATGCTAGCCATCTGCAAACCCTGGGCATTTTCTCCACTTGTGCTGCAATGTGAGCCCAAGGGAGCAAGTACAGGCTGTGCATCCTCATGTAGCACTGGCTTTAGAAGCAAAGACTTGGAGGCAGAATAGATGCCCATCACCAGGAGAATGGACAAATAAATTCTGTTACATTCAGAAGATGGAAATCTACACAGCGGTATGAAACAATGAACCAGATACATATACAGAAATACAGACATCATAAACATAGTAATGAGTGAAAAATAATTAGAGGTTCAGAGCCCAAAACTATACATGTAAATTTAAGAACATACACAAAACAACACAATTTAAATAAATGAGTGGAAAGGAAGGATGGACACTGATACCAGAGTGGGAGGGCCACAGAAGTGCGAATAAATGAAATAAAATACAAGCAAAGATGCCTGTACCATGAATCAAGGCATAGGGTCAACTTGATTTGTGTATCAGAGGTAGTGGTAATCACGGAGTAAGGGAGTAGAGTATTCTTATGAATGAAATGCAGTTAGCAGGTGTGTATTTTTCATACTTGAAGCTTTCCACTATTTGTTACTTGTAAGTCTTGCTCCAGAGATATCTATAATGTAGCATGATAATCACCCAGCAGTGTGTCTCTGTTCTATAAACTTGACATGTTTTGGTACAGTCGTTATCTCAATTTATGGATGGTATTTAATAGGGTCTAGAATTTAATAGGGTCTAGAATAACATTTGCTAAAAACTAAATTAGTCAATCCTGAATCTAATAAAGAGTAAAGCTTTTATCATAATTTGAAATATCCAGAGAGAAAAGTAGATAAAAAGACTCCTATAGAATTGAACTTGACATTATGATTAATAACTTACTACATGAAATACTTCTTAGCCGAATGCTAACCACACACATCAGAGCTTACCCTGACAGGCAGAGCTTATTGCAAAAATGTGCTCATGTTTCACTTTAGAATAAATGTATGTTTCCAACAGTCTCCTAGTTCACAATACGCTTTTTGTTTTCCATCTATAAACTACAAATTCTATTCTCAAAATCAACTGCATGGAGGAGATCAGCACCAAATGGAAATCGAATTAACTAATGTGCTCAGAGAAGCTGCCACTTGTGACGGAGCTCAGTGCTACAGGGAGAGCTGTACCATCGTGTATCTGGGGCCCAATGGGCTCAGGATCTGATCAACCAAGACTCAAGGACCCCCATTTCCTACTCCCATGGGAGTTTTGTGTCATCTTAGAATAATCGCTCAAGTTTCTTTACCTCACTTTCACTGAGTTCCTGCCAACAAAGACAGTGGATGAATGAACACAGGAAGAAGGGTCAGGAACCCTCACTTTGTTCCCAGCTTAGTACCTACGAAAGGGAAGATAACAACATATCCCCACTGTGCTACATGTGACCTTTGTTACTTATAAAATAGAAATATTAAAACCCTGGAGGCCTGTTATAAATGCTGATCCCAGAGTCCTTGTCAAGAAACCCTTTACAATGGAGACTATTGTTCAACAAGATCCATACAGCACCCAGCAGGTGAATCTTCTTAAAGGTCTAAGACGCACTTTAGAAAAATCTGTTCTAAGGAGAAGTTTAACAAAGTTTCCACGATACCTGTTTCCCCCTTCTTGGAAGGATGGTCTTAGCACAAGACAATGCAGCCCTGAAAAGTTTTTGAGTTTAAGCTGAAATAATTTGATTTGCTCCACAAAAGTCCTCCACGTCCTCCTTTTACTCACTGTAACAATAAAATATTCTGAAAATATTTCCACACAGAAAATATTTCTACATGAGTTCTCTTACATATTACAGATTCCCATTAACATCAAATGAAATTAGCAGTAGACAGGAAATGCAGATTATTAACTATCCAATTAGACTTAAACCAATGTCTTGTATGCCATGAACTTTTTTTTTAAACAATTACTTTTTTTTTTTATTTGACAGAGAGAGAGACAGCCAGCAAGAGAGGAAACACAAGCAGGGGGAGTGGGAGAGGAAGAAGCAGGCTCCCAGTGGAAGAGCCCGATGTGGGGCTTGATCCCAGAACTCCAGGATCATGCCCTGAGCCGAAGGCAGACGCTTAATGACTCAGCCACCCAGGCACCCCTGCCATGAACTTCTAAACCCATGTTTCTACAAGGGTGAGACAAGGTTTCTGAGCCCTTTGAGTTGTGCGGAATTAGGTCATGAGTAGAGAGGCAGCACCATTTAGTGCAAGGTGGGCAAACTCTAGCCTCAAGGCCACTGGGTGGCTCTACGAGCAATGGCTGACTGTGTGCACCCCTTTCTCTCCCTGACCCACTTTGTGTCCACCCATCTCCACTACCACCACCTCCTGCCACCATGTCATCTTCACCTTCTATTCTGTTGGTAGCCACAGCCCCTCCCCTTCAGGAGTCAGTGCTGTTGAGTGAAAAGGACTGGGACTGCCTTCAGACCCCAGTTCTCTACACCATGCACTTCCCTAGTAAAGGGAGAATAACAAGCCTGAACATCCCCCAGTTCGGTGGGTAACAGACATGGTGGTAACATCAGGGGGGAGCAAGGTTTCCATATGCAGTCATGTACAACCAGGCTGAGGGTGAGAAAAAGCTCGATGGTGATGGAACATGGCTCTAGTGGCCCATGGCAGCACTTGCCTGTGGGCCACAAAGGAAGGATGACTTGTGCAGAGGAGCTTGGGGCGTGGAGTGGGTGCGTGTGGGCAAGGACGTGACATGGCTGAAATGTGTGGTGCCACTGTCAGGCTCTGGGCGGGATGCCCCTGATGAAGGTGCTTCCCAGCTGCCACCACAGGCCGGTGCCATCAGAAGCTTCTGCTCAGGCTTCCAAGAGCCATAGGAAAAGTTGCTTTTTGTGCCTTGGTAAAGCTCAGCCCTGGCTGGTGGGACTGATGAGGCTCAGCTGTGACAGGAGGGCCTGTGCTTCAGGCTGTGGATGAGCCACACGGTCGGCCCCTCCCAGCCTCCACCTGTCTTGCTTCTTGGGCACATTCCTGGTGAGTGAGGGGGCCTCATTCGGCACCTCAAGATTATTAGAGATTCTAAATACAAATCTACTTTAATGTGTTTATTTAATTATTACCATAGCTCTCTGAGGGATGGAAGTACATTACCCATTTGCATTCATCTATCAGGTTAGAAACAAGACGAAAAACAAGAGAATTCTTATATACACCATTGGTGGGAGGTTACGATAGTAAGAAAGTAACATGGTATCTCTATGAAAATCCAGAATGCATGGTGGCTTCCCCTCAGCATTGTTGACCTTTGGTAGACAGACTCTCACAACGCACCCAGAGCATGAAACTAAGCTGGGACACCTATCACAGCACTGGTATAACACAAACAGAGCCAACTGTGAGGTGTGCACAAACAGCTAGGCTACAGCCTAAGCATAGCAAAAAGAACCTTTATGTATGTCTTACCTATGCTATCAATTATTCTAAGGGCTTCATATACAGTAATTCATTTAGTCCTCAAAAAACTGTATGAAGTAGGTACTATTAGCTCTATTTTAAGAAGGAAGAACAGAGAGGTTAAACAACTTGCCCAGGCGCACACAGCACAGAGTAGAAATCAGGCACATTATAGGCTACTCTGCAGAGCAGCTAAAAAGGAATGAGGTACATTGGTTTAAGATAAGATTCCCATCTATCTCTCATAACCATCTGGAGAGACCATCCAAAGAACAGCAAAGAAATACAAAAGGTATAATATTTCATAATAACAAAGGAAATGGGAAGGAGACAATGAACACATGGGAAATTTCTAAAAATTTATGGAAATCTGAAAACAGATGAAAGAGTATAGGATGATGAAACTGAGCGTAGGAAATTGAACCTAGAACCCAGATGTTGGTGGGAGCTTTAGCTATGGGAGAAGCCAACCAACTCGACAGAACTTTGGAAAGGCTCAGTACTTGCACACTATTCTCATGATGGGGGGAACAGTGATATGGGGGCTCATTCCCTCTCCACAGCCCTGTGTGCAAATGGCTTACAGCTAAAAGAACTCTCATATGCACACATAAAAGAGGTCTTTGCTAGAGAAATTAATGAACTTTCTTGAGAGGGGAGTTCAGCAACACATTCCATGCGCTAGCCCTAAAGGACAGGCAGTATAATCTGCCCACCAGCAGTCACCCAGCATAAAGCAGAGACTCTGCCTCTATCCTGAGCAAGCCATGCTATCGGCTAATCCTCAAATATAAATAGAGAGCCAAGAATCACCAGACATCTGAGAAACGCCTTCAAAAAAAAAANACGCCTTCAAAAAAAAAAAAAAAAAAGATAGACACACAGCTATATATACATACCCCAAGGTGAAAAAGAAGAAAATGGATGCCAGAGAAAACAAATAATTCAGGGAACAGAGAGAAGGTTTTTATTTTGTTTTTAAAAAAGACCCTTCAGGGAGAACTAAGAAAACCTTGCATTCACATAGCAAGAACAGACACTTGTGAAAAAGGAAAAACCAGAAAACCAGAAAGAGTTCTTGAAAATTACCAAATGACTCTCCAAATAAACACTTCAATAGAAGAGCTAGGGGAACGAGTCTAAGAAGTCTTTCATGAAATAGAATTAAGAGGGGCTAGAAAAAGAACCAAACCAAATCAAACAGAATAAAGAAAATACTAAAAGAAAATTCATACATCAGTGAAATAGGAAATAAACAGTAGAGAAAGTGAAATCAAAAGTTGGTTTTGAAAATATCAGTAAAATTGATAAACCCTAGCTAAACAGATTAAGAGTAAAAAGAGAAGAAAGAAATTACCAACATCAGGAATGAGAAAGGGGATACCATTAAAGATTCTACAAAAATTAGAACAATAATGAGAAAGTAAAATCAATAACTTTATGTCAATACATCTGACAACTTGGATAAAATAGACAAGTTGCTTAAAAGAACCAATCATTAAAACTGACACAGGAAGAAATAGAAAATGTGAATACCTCCCTATAGCTATTAAAGATATCAAATTTATAATTCAAAAACTTCTCAGGCTCAGATAGTTTTACTGGAAAGTTATATCAAACATTTAAGGAATAAATAATAGGAGTAAAAAAGAAAAAAAACAAATAATCCTACATAATCTCTTTCAGAAAAAAGGAAGAGGAAGGAAATTTATGAGGAGAGTATTACTCTGATACCAAAACTTGACAAAGACAATACAAGAAAAGAAGGTTATAGACCAATATCAGTTACTGGCATAGATATAAAAGTCCTTAGCAAAATATTAGGGAATTGGATCCAACAACCTGTAATAAAATATACCCAAGCGGGATATATCTTGGTAATGAAAGTTTGGTTTTACAATAGAAAGTTAGTAAATGCAATTCAACACATTAACAGAATAAAGGAGAAAAATGACCTATCACACACAGAAAATTCTGACAAAATTCAATATTCATACATGATAAAAATACTTAGTAAAACAGAAATAGAGGACAATTTCCTGAACCTAAAAAGGCACCTAGGAATAAAATACAGCTAACAATACACCAATGATGAAAACCTAACTGCTTTTCCTTAAAATCAAAATCAAAGCAAGCATGTCAACTTTTGCTGCTTCTATTCAGCATTCCTGAACTGGAGGTTCTAGCTTTCAGTTCAGTCAGGCACGAAAAGTAAATATAAGGCCTACAGATTGTAAAGGAAGAAAAACATTTTTTATTTGCAGATGACATGGTTGCATATACAATAAATCCTAAGGAACAGGAAGATCGGTAGGAGAAGAAAGGGATAAAGAAAGGGGGGGTAATCAGCAGGGGGAATGAAGCATCAGAGACTATGGACTCTGAGAAACAAACTGAGGGCTTTAGAGGGGAGGGGGGTGGGGGAATGGGATAGGCCGGTGATGGGTAGTAAGGAGGGCACGTATTGCATGGTGCACTGGGTGTTATATGCAACTAATGAATCATCAAACTTTACATCAAAAACCAGGGATGTACTATATGGTGACTAACATAATATAATAAAAAATATTAAAAAAAGAATGTATGGAAAAAAATAAAACAAAAACAAATTACTATCACTAATAAGTAAATTTAGCATAGGTGCAGGATATAGGAACATGATAAAAATAAGTTTTCCTTCTATATACTAGTAATTAAAATTGGAAATTGATGTAAATATACAATTTATAATAGAATCTACAAACATAAAATAGTTATGGGTGAATTTAACAAAAACTGTGTAAATCCTGTACAACAAAATCTATAAAGAGATTTTATTTTTTTATTTTAAAGATTTTATTT
>NC_048223.1:42301626-42442766 GCF_002007445.2 Ailuropoda melanoleuca
TTTATTTTATTTATTTGACAGAGATTGACAGCCAGCGAGAGAGGGAACACAAGCAGGGGGAGTGGGAGAGGAAGAAGCAGGCTCCCAGTAGAGGAGCCTGATGCGGGGCTCGATCCCAGAACGCCGGGATCACACCCTGAGCTGAAGGCAAATGCCTAACGACTGAGCCTATAAAGAGATTTTAAAGAGGGGCGCCTGGGTGGCGCAGGCGTTAAGCGTCTGCCTTCGGCTCAGGGTGTGTGATCCTAGCGTTCTGGGATCAAGCCCCGCATCAGGCTCCTCCACTGGGAGGCTGCTTCTTCCTCTCCCACTCCCTCTGCTTGTGTTCCCTCTTTTGCTGGCTATCTCTCTCTGTCAAATAAATAAATAAAATCTTAAAAAAAGAGAGATTTTAAAAAGAACCTAAAGAGATACATAATGTTCATGGATTAGAATACTCAGTATTGTTAAAATGTCAACTATTTCCAAACTGGTCTACTGAATCAATCAATCAAAAAAATCAAAGGCTTTTTTTTTGGTAGAAATCAGCCACTGATTTCTAAAATTCATATGGAAATGTAGAGAACACAGAATAGCAAAATAATTTTGAAAAAGAACAACAAAGTTGGGGACCAATAATATCTGATATGAAAACTTAAAACCACTTAAAACTTTAAAACATAAAGATATAGATATATAGATAAGCAGAATAAAATAACTGAGGCATACATATAAGATTAGTTGAATTTAGACAAAGATGCCAAAGTAATCAATATGTGGAAAAGGGTTTCTTCACCAAATGGTTAGAGTAACAACTGGCTATCCATACAGGAAAAAAAAAATGAACCTCAATCTCTATCTCATACTATATACAAAAATTAATTTGAAATGCATCATAGAACTAAACATAAAAGCTAAAACTGGAAAATTCATAGAAGAAAATCTTCAGGACCTTGCGGTGAAAGAATTTTCAGAAAAGAACATGTAAATGAAATGGCAAGTCACCGATTGGGAGTAAATATCTGCCTAAGTTTGACAACAGATTTGCGTAGAGAATACAAAAAAGACCTGAAAAGACAATGCAATAAAGAAAGGGGCATAAAAACTGAACAGGACATTCACAAAAAGGAGACATATAAAATGCTAATAAACACATGAAAAGATGCTCTAACATAATCAGTCACCAAGGAAACACAAATTAAAACCACAAGGAGATATCACCACACACCTGTTACAATGGCTAAAACAAAACAAAACTAAAAAACTGACAATATCAAATACAGGCATGGATTTGGAGTACAACTCAAAACCTTTGCTGGTGGAAGTATAAAGTGTTAGAAACACTTTGAAAACAGTTTTACAGTTTGTTATGCAGTTAAACATATACTTACCATAAGACTTAGCAAATCCATCCCGAGGTATTTACCCAAGGGGAATGAAGATATATGTACATGAAAAAGCATTAATGAGAATGTTCACTGCAGCTTCACTCATAATAGTAAAAATAAGGGAACAACCAAAATGTTCATCAGCAGGTGAATGGGTAAGAAAATTGTGGTATATTCAGATAACGGAATACTACTCAGCAATATAAAAAACACACCACACTACACACAATGACATGGACGAAACTCGAAAGCATTATGCTAAATAAAAAAGCCAGATGCAAACAGTTTTTACAGTGTTGTTTCATTCATATAAATTTCTAGAACAGGCCACTATAATTCATAGTGATAGAAAGCACTTCAGCAATGGTCTCTGATGGGGAAGAGACTAACTGCAGAGAGGGAGGAGGAACTTTCTGGAGATGTGGAAATATTCTAAGTTGTTCTGTAGTGGTTGTTACATGGGTATATACAATTGTCAAGACCTGTCAAACCAAACACTTAAAATGAGTGCATTTTATTGTATGCAAATTATACCTTGAAAAATTAAGAAGACTGAACAACAGAATGATGAAGTGAATCCTTAACTCTTTCAACTTTATCTGCAATAGTAACAACTATGTCAGATTGAGATATAAACAAACCAAGTAGTAAAGAGAATTAAAGTAAGATACAGAGGAAGTTAAGAGTTTTCCCAACGGGAAAACACTGACACATTTTTTAGCTTTCATCTCAGTGATGGACTTCTTAGCATTTGAGCATAAGTATTCTTTTGAGTTGCCTGAGAAAGTGTAATGCAAGAATTTTGGGTCATATTTTAAGTTTTAATTATAAATAGTTCAATCCACAAGCTCTTTTTCTTTCATAGCAAAATTAATTACTTCCCTGCTTTGGCCACAAGGTCTTATAATTTTTAGCAGCGCCTCCTCATATATAATTTTTAGCAGCGCCTCCTTATATAATACCACAGTCAAAAAATAGCTGTGGGCACTATGTTGGCTGGGCAGGTAATTCTAAAGGATTCTGATCTGTTCTGCATGTCAGTTACTTAATTGCCACAATTGTTTCAGTCACCATCATATCCCCAGTGTGCAGTATAGGGTGGCACACAGTCCTGGAAAAGTGCTGCAAGGATAGATGAAGGAACCATCTCTAACCCAAGAGATTTTCTGTAACAGGAAATGCCCTGGAAGAATGGAAAGTTCCTGTGCAGGAGCCACAGGGACAGAGCACGTGGGGACGGGGGTGAGGGACATTTCTCCAGTGAAAGAAGTGCCACACAGCACTTGGCATGTCTGCACATGGTCCCCCCTGGATCGAGGACTGTAGAAAGGAGTGATCGTATGGGGTTTCTGGCCCTCACACAAACTCTGAATGTAAATTAAGCTTTTCTTTTCTTTTTTAATAATTTTTATTTGTAAATCAAGCTTTTCAAGCTCACGAAGCACCTGTGTGCCTACTGTTGGAATGAATGCACCCAGACTTCAAGCCAAGCAACCTCGATAGGTTAGAGGGTGGTGGTGGTATGAAAATCCCTTCTCCAAACCTCTAAGTGGGTTTTCAGTCCTACATCAAATGGTTTCTTTTCATGCTTTGCTTTCCCAAGAGTTCTTTCAGGTTTATATTGATTTAATCTGCTATTGATTAGGACTTCACAGCACATGACCCAGAGAGGGACCTTTCACTATTCTCTTTTACAGTGTTTCAGGATTTGTTAAGACCAATGTTTCAATGGCCTGTACTGTAAGGAGTGAAAAATTGGAAAGTTTCCGAAAGTGCCAAGGGCCATAACTTTTATCTTTAGAAATATAACTATCACAAATAGAGATACCACAGTCAAAGACTTCTTGTTTAGGACCCTTCCTAAGGAAGCCCACTGCCTTGGGTCTCTGATCATTCCTTAAACACAGCTCAGTGTCTAGTGTTTAATCTTCTAATAACCAAAGTACCTAAAAGTTCTGTAGGGGTTCACATGTCTGTTTACATATTTAAGTCTTTAGATATATTTTCTATGTAACTTAGCTCTTCACTAGAAGACCTACAAGCTTCACAAGGCAAGGAGCTTGACTGCCTGCTTTTGTGATGGCTAGTACCATCTGGAAACATTCTTGGACCTACTCACTGTGAGTGATCAGTCAAAGCATGGTCTATCAAATGTCAGCACTGCTTAACTTAAGAAAAGTATCAACAATTACAATTGTAGTATAAAAATTACATTGTAGTTTATAGCAGCTTTATTCATAATTGCCAAAAACTGGAAGCAACTGAGATGTCATGTCAGTACATGACTGAATAAACAAACCATGGTACATCTATACAATGGCATACTATTCAGTGATGAGAAGAAATGAGCTATGAAGCCATGGAAAGGCATGTAGGACTTTAAATATATTTTACTAGTTGAAAGAATCTAATCTAAAAAGGCTACATACTATATGACTTTAACTATATGACTTTCTGGAAAAGGCAAAACTGTAAAGACAGTAAAAAGCTCAATGGTGGCTGAGGGGTTGGGTGGTGGGGGGTTGGGTGGTGGGAGGAAAGGTGGAATGAACAGGTGACATGTAGGAGATTTTTGAGGATAGTAAAACTATTTCTTATGATATTATAATGGTAGATACATGGCATGCATTTGTTAAGACCCACAGAATGTACAACACAGAGTGAACCTTAGTGTGAACTGTGGACCTTAGTTAATAGTACTGTATCGATATTGGTTCATCAATTGTAACCAATGTACCACACTAATGCAGGATGTTAATAATAAGGGAAACTGTTTGGGGGTATTGGGGTTATATAGTATATTCTATATAATTTTTCTATAAAACTAAAACTGCTCTAAAAATAAAGTCAATGTAAAAAATTACATTGCAAATCAAGATTGCAGTTTTTAATATTACATCTTTAAACAGACATATTCTAATTGAAAAATAATTTTCCATTGAAGTATTTTTAGAAGAATATTGTAACAGTTTTATCTCTTATATAACATTGCTGTGATGGCCCAGAAAATATTCAGAAAACACTTTCGCCCAGTTGGAAACCCATCTAAAGTAACATCGAACATTCAATCCCAGGTTTAACTAACAGTAAAAGTGTACCCAATTTCAAAAGAAATACTAAGAAAAGAAATCAAGCATAAATAAAACACTGATTTTTCCCTTACTTGCCATAAAATGTCTCATATTTTGGGGACACACAGTTTCAAAATTTCAAAATTCTATGCTTAGGAAATAGAATATTGCTTGCAAGATTTTCTACTCTTGATTTGAAACCTCATAATGTCCCTCCCCTGCAGAGGACGTCTGTTCAGGGCCTCTGGGTGAATATCTTGGGGGTTAAAATTCTACACTGTAACCAGTTTACCAATGACATTTCTGTATATGGTACACACTTACATTTAGATAAAATCCCCAAAAGCAAAAGCCCACGATGAATTAAAATTGCTCTAATTATTAACAATACGTCACAACAATGGTTGGGAGAGAAACACAACTTCAAGTGACCTCCATGTTCAATTCACGCCCTCAAGAGGGCTCTTAGGGCCTGGCATGTGCTACTTTCCCCTGATCCATTCAATCTCTCTCTCTCCAATTTGATTCTACACGTTCTCCTGTCTCTTCAAACCTCCAACACCTCTATGTGCTCACTGTTAGCACAACCTTACTTGCTATTTTGTGAGAGGACAGAAGCATTCAGAAGAGGATATCTGTGAGTTACCACACCTGGCTGGACCCATACCCCCCGCTATCCATTCCCTCTGTACTGAGGTCCAACTTGTACACCTGTGTTGGATTCCAGCTGTCCTTCTCGCAGAGTCAAGGACATTATTCCAGCTGTTCTCATTTTTGGGGAAGCTGCTATAATGTGCTAGGTGGTAGCATCAGGTGGGGCTCTCAATTGGCTCCAATGCATTTTTTTAATCCCTCACATATATACCGCTTATGAAATGTTCTTGACAAAACTGTTGAAATTGAATCTAGTTAAGTCTCTAAACCTAATTTCTAATATAACGTAGGAACAGGGGGACAAGTTTAAAAAAAAAAAAAAGAAGAGGAAGAAGAAACAAACAAACACACCTTAAGGAGACAATCAGACTGTGAAACATCAACATGAAAATTGTAACTGAAACTATATGCCTCAAGAGTCACTGCCATGGTCACTTCATCAAAGGAAGCATGTGATTACAGATACATACCTGAGAAGATGTTCAACATCAGTAGTCATCAGAGAAGTGCAAGTGCAGACTGTCCAACATGACCACTAGAGTGGTCTAAATTGAACAAAAACTGACACCACTGGGGTGCCTGGGTGGCTCAGTCGGTGAAGCATCTGCTTCAGCTCAGGTCATGATCCCAGAGTCCCAGGGTCAAGCCCTGCATTGGGCTCTCTGCTTAGCAGGGAGTCTGCTTCTCCCCCTGTCCCTCTCCCTCGTGTTCTCTCTCTCTCAAATAAATAAATAAAATCCTAAACAAACAAACAAAATACCCTGACACCACTAAGTGCTAGCAAGGATGTGGAGGAACTGGAACTCTCATACACTGCTGGTGAGAACTCAAAATGGTACA
Source organism: Ailuropoda melanoleuca (assembly GCF_002007445.2). Taxonomy (NCBI): domain Eukaryota; kingdom Metazoa; phylum Chordata; class Mammalia; order Carnivora; family Ursidae; genus Ailuropoda; species Ailuropoda melanoleuca. The sequence goes on from NC_048223.1 coordinate 42,307,559, forward strand.
GCCATTATGGAAGACAACTGGTGGTTTCTCACAACGTCAAGTATTCCCTTTACGTATGACACAACAATCCTACTCCTAGGTATTTACCCAAGTAAAATGAAAACCTTTATTCACACAAAACACTGGGCAAATGCTTATAGTAGCTGTGTTCAAAATCACAAAGACAAAGAATCAAAATATCCCTCTCCTAAAAAATGGATAGACAAATCATGGTGCATCCACACACTGGTATACTACTCCACAATGTAAAGGGACTATTAATGAGTGCAGTAACATGGATGAATTTCAAATGCATTATTCTAAGTGAAAGAAACACACTCAAAAGGTTATAAAGTATATGATCCCATTTATATGATACTCTGGAAAAGGCAAAACTGTAGGCAACGAGGTGTTTGCCACGGGTGAAGGGGAGGGGGAGGTTTGAGTACAGAGAAAATCTGAGCTCTCTCTTTTTTTTCTAATCTCTTCCTTTTTCATATTAGGAGACTGTCAACCCAATGGCTCACAAGAGAAAGCTAGTGGGCTCAAAGAAGTCCAGCAAACTTGATTATCCGAAATCACCATGCTGTTTCTCCAAGTCAATAAATCACTGGAGGACTCGAGGCAGGAGGGGCAATGTTTCTCCAGAATGAAGCCTTTTCTTGGCAGCTAAAAGCTTCTTGGTGGACAATGAGCTTGGTGGACAATCTCTCCTTGATTACGTTTTTGATTTATAAACAGCTTAAATTGGCGAAACCAAAGCTTTCATTAAAAGGCATTTTCACTAATTTTGGTTCTCCACAATAAATTTGGATTTTAAAACAGCTCTCTGCAGCTCAATTCAGAGAGACTAGACAAAACAAAGACTGGTTAAAAAAAATGAATATATAAAAAAGTCAATTATCAACTATAATAAGTCGCCATTTAAAATATAATCTTCTAGAGTCATTTTAGAAGGAATGTATACATTTGGTTTTTATGTTTAAAGAAATTTACATTTATGGTCATGATGGATTCAAGTTGTCACCCAGTGAAACAGAGTTATCCTTCAATAAAACAGATGGTCCCAAAGATCCCTTTAAGAAGCCTATTTGATCTAGGCAACAGGGAAGTTTAAAGCTCAGTTTTCTCTCCAATAATCACCAATTATTTTGTGGAACTTTTTTGTCCCTTGGTTTTTAACTAGACTGTATTAAATATGTAATCACTATAGGAAAAAAAAGAAAGAAGACATAGAAAAGGCAAAAGGAAATAAATTATCCAAATCTTAACTTAAAAACTACCACTGTTAAATGTGGATCACAACCAGCCAGGCCTCTTCCTACAGAAATGCATACATGCAAATACACACATGTACAAGTTGTTCACTTCTCATTCATTATTGGGGCCATTCTTCCAGTAATAAAGAGTCATATACAGTTTTATTTTTATGGTGGCAAGGTACACCATTATAAGAGGTTTTAATCAATTACCTAATATTGGACACATGGCTCCCTTTAGTTCTGAACTTGACATTGAACATTAGCATAAAGAACTTGTGAATCTTCTTACAGTTTCTTCCTTTGGTGCCACTCATATAGTAAAGGTTTCCCCATCCAAAGGTCAGCTAAATATTTACCTGGGGTGTGACCATGCACAAGGGCTCCCAGGAAGGTGAGTGGACACGGCCTCCCTGCTTGGACAAAGTATAATCTTAGCACAGAAGGTTCTTGCTGCTGGTTATGAGCAGAAAAAGAAGTGTCACTCACACTCATACAGAACCCTTGGCTGCACAGCATAGGCACACACAGTGGCCAGGGTGGGAGTGTCCTGAAACTATTTTACCACAGCCAGTCTCTGGGGAAGCAGTCCTGCTTTACATTATGCTTTAATATAGTGCTTATCATGTACCAGGTCCTCCTCTAAAAGGGGAATTAATTCACAGCAATCCCAGGAGATAGGAATGATATCCCCATCTGACAGGTGAGGAAACTGAGCAACAGTTCCTACCTAATAGTGGCTCTGTTTACTCTGATGGCTTATGCCTGTGATAACGCCGGCTGGCCTTCTACTTGGGGAGAAGTTTTCAGGCACAAGTAATTAATTCAATAAAAAGTTAACTCTCATCTCTATGTTGCATTCATAGTTGATAGAATTTTTCACATTTTAAACACTATGAAATACCTGCACCACGCATATGTGGCAGATAACTCAAAAATAAATTGACTGTGATCTACCATTTGGCAAAAGCTTGAGAAATCAAATAAGTTATTAGACTTCCAAATTCTGTCTCTATTTTAAGGGGAGAGCACCTAAAAGCAAAGCCAAGTGCTTGAGTAATATTTTCACAGCCCTGAGGAAATGCCTCTACGAAGTTAAGGCACTTTAGAAACTGTATTGAACCATCTGAATGGCATACTATACACATTTTCTAAAACTATCCTTGAGGACATTGATCATTATGCAAATCAAGTTTCCCTAGTCAAGGAATTATATGATAAGATCATCTTTGAGTTCAATTTTCTCTGAAGAATTTTATGCTTCTTTTTTTAAGTTTTTATTTTAATTCCAGTATAGTTCACATATAGTGATTTAGCATCCAATTTAGTGATTCAACGCTTCTGTGCATCACCCAGGCTCATCACAAGTGCACACCCCCCCCCTCCCGCCCATAACTATCATTGTTCTCCATAGTTAAGAGTTAAGAGTCTATTTCTTGGTTTATGCTTCTTTTTTAAAATCAAAAGAAGATTTACTACTTTTCCTTTTTTACTTCAGCTGACAGGAGAACTTAAGCACAAGATTAAGTATCTCATCTCATGAGGGTGGATAAGAACATACTGTCCCTTTTATTCCAGATATTCTCTAAAAGTTTCTTAACCTCATTATCCTATTTGCATTTTAATTTCATTGTTACTTTCTTCAAGTAGGTAAAAGAAGAAATAAAAAATAAATATTAAACTTAAATGAAATAATACAGAAGCTGGCAATCCAAAATTCAATAATGTACCAAAAATCATCAAACTTCTAGAATTTAAAGAAAGGAACCAGAGAAGTAACCACCTTTATTGAAATGTGATTGGTATGTTTGCCCTGAAGAGAGCTTTAAAAGAAATAAAGAATGAATGAAAAAGAAAAAAGCCAGTTTACAGCTGCAGGTATTTCTAAGTCATCAGTATTGAACAGACCAAAGAGAATAAAAGTTAATTACTGCATGGTAAAAATCAAAATGCAACTCTGAGGTGTGAGAGGCCTCTAGAATAAACAGATGAACTCATTTCTGCTCTCACCTCCTCCCAAATGTCACCACAAGGCCAGCCCACAGTGCCCAGAGGGCTTGCAGCTCAGGAAGCTGGGCTCCAAGGCCTAGAAGGGCTTCCAGGCCGACTCAGGCCCTGCCCTGCTCAGGCCCTTCGAGAGACAGGCCAGAGGCACCTAGGCCCACGCCTCACCTGACAAGGGCCTCAGGCGGAGACAGAGACAAGGCAGGGAAGGGACAACAACTGCAGAGATGTGAGGCTGCATTCAAGAAACAAAGTACAGAATACTATTTTTAAAAGGGGGTGAGAACAGTCAGAGAAGAAAGGAGCTCTTGGATACCAAACACATGATAGAAATAAATTCAATAGAACAATTAGAAAATATAGTTGAGGAAGGCTTCTCAAATAGACAAAAACAAACAGAGCAAAACAAACAAAAAAGAAGACATATGGCGGGGGCTGGGGCAGGAGGGACACATAACAAATGGTAAATCTGGATAATGCAACCCCTCGAGGCCCAGAAATAGAGAAGACAAGAGATGTGAAAATGATCGTTTTCAAAAAAAAAGTCAAGACATTTCACAGAAATGAAGAACAGGAGTTTGCAAGTGTCATGTTCAACTGTTGGGAAAGAAAGAAAAAACCCACCAAACCACAAAGGAATATCAGTATGAAATTTCAAAATATCGGGGATAAAGAGAAGACTCTGAAAACTTCTAGAGAGAATGAGGTCACATATGAAAGATGGGGGATCAGACTGGCAGCAGCCTCTCCACAGCAGTGCTGGAGGCAACTGAGCAATGCCTTCCAAATTCGGAGGGAAAATGGGAATAAGGATGTTTTCACACAAGATTCAAAAATTTCTCTCATGCACCTGCTGAAGCAAGGAAGGGGACCGAGAAAGCGTACAGGGAACAAAGCAAGGCAAATCCTCAAGAAGTTGGAAATGGGACAAGTAACCTGCCCAGATTGAAATAGGACAACTCAGATTCCAGGAATAAGCTCTCCATGGAAAACAACAAAACGTTAACACTGATAGGTTAGCTGATGTGTTTAAGCACAGTACATTCCAGAATCAATGACAAATACATAGAAAACGAAGCAAATAAAAAATAAGGCAATTATCAACTCAATTATATTTAAGGAAACATAATCATGGCACACAACGTGCTTATCTGTGGATGATAGTTGCAAAATAATAGAATCATCAAGGATGAATTTGAACAAAAGCTGTGATGTAAAACAACATTAGGGGGATAGAGGAACAGTATATGGTAGGTGTAAAAACTTTCATATTAGAGAGTAGGGAGTCAACAAAACTGAAAAACACATTATTTAGGAATGTAGAGGTAATTAGCAGGAGAAAGGGCTAAAATATTGAGTCACTGACAGGAAATTAGAAAAGGGCAGTGACCTTTACTTTGTTATTAGTCTTAAAGGAATATTTGGCTTTAAAATTACAAATATGTATTACTTTCAAAAAATAAAATATGATTTAAAAAGGAAACTGAATATGCTTGGTCAACTATAAGCAGAAAGATTTGTAAAATCCAGTTTCTAAATTACAGTCAAGTACTAAGAGTGATACCTAATCTGTGCCTTTAGAGAACCATGGGATTTCAGGGTTGGAAGCACCTGAACAATTATCTAAGTTATGCCACCTGCTCTCCAGTGGGAAACCAGCTACTTCCGGAATACCTCTGCCGCTGGAACTCTTCCCAGTACAGCCATGCCCTCCAGAAGGGCACAGGAGGACACACTCAGATGAACAGGCTCACCCTCCATGGCCCCTGAAGCTTCTTCTTTTCTGAGTTCCACTTCTGGTGGCTCTCTTCCTTCTGAGGGGTATTCTCTGCTTCCCAAACCATGTGGCAAAAAGGGCCACAAACAACAGCTCCTGAGGATACAACTCCTTTATGCAGGAGAGCAGCCAGACCGACACAGGCTGCCCCAGGTGGCAATTCCAAACCCCCCTCCGAAGGGTTGTATGGTGGAGCCTAGGTTGCATGCTCACATGCTCACCACTGGGCAGGGAACACGACAGGGTGGGGATACAGTTGCAGTCAGGCATGGGGGTTGTGGGGGGTGGGGTCAGTTTCCAGAAGAAACAAGTAATGGGCAGGCAATCCAGTAATTGGGACATCAATGTTAGAGAAAGAGACTGCTTATTGAATTTGTCTCTTAAGAGATTCAATTTTTGGTCATGTTTAAGAATTATTTAATTATATCTTCTCTTGGAACAAATGATTATATGCTATAAGCTTCCTGTGCTCTGGGCCCTGATGAGTGATCACCGTCAAATGCCACAAAGCAGAAATCCAACAAGACAATCGTGCCTTTAGAAAAATATTTCATTCCCTTTTTGCCTTGGCTCATTGTTGTGGAAAGAATGATTTCCTAAGTGACTTTACCCAGAATAAAAAAGATCTGCTTCCAGACCTGAGGCCTTTTCCTTAGAAAAGTTTAGTAACTGTATATTTTTATAGTATTTGGGGAATCTGGCAATTTTTCCTATGGGTGGCATGTTTTGTTCTTTTCATTTGCATTGTAAGATGACGATTTCACCAAGGGAGCCACACCGCTCGACACTTGGCCTTACTCCCAACCATGCACTAGACACAAATGACTAAAACCCTGCTCTGTGGATTCATCAGTCAATACTGTCCATGAATGAGTAGAGGTGGGGGCTGTACTGTCCCCCAGTGTGCATGACCTACTGACTAAGAATTTGGACTTTCTTTGCTTGCAGCTTATTGCGCTGCTGAGTAGGGCCTGCTATGAGCTGATAGAACTGATTATGCACTCTTCAGGGTGACCACTGGAGACACAGGAGGCAAAAGAGGCCACAGGGCATTTCATCACAATACTATGGAGATTAGGATACAGTGTGATGAAGTGAACTCTTCAATAACTTTTATTTTAGGTACTCAAAACATGTTGTGATTCAGTTAGCTGGTATTGTGAGTACATGCCAGAGAAAATCATTTTTCTTTCCTTTTATTGTGTTAGAGGAGCATTTTGCTACCAAAAAAAAAAAAAAAAGCGTCTAATTTCCAGGTGACTAAATAAGGGGCGTAGAAAAAACAGGTCTTTCACTCTCTATGAGGACTAGAAAGAAAGCAGAGAGGGTAGTGATACCTACAAAATAAATGACCTAGTGTTTTATTTACTCTCTAAATACATACTGCAAATGGCACCAGTAAGTTAAAAGTGTTACCTGGCCTGGCTCACTGGGGTACAGTGTAACATTTTTAAAATTGAGATTACTTTAAAGAACTTAAAATCTGTTTTATTAGCTCATGGTCAGCAGCAGTCCTGATCCAAAAAGACTGTTTTACAATAAATTAACAGTTACCTAAACATTTATAAATAAAAATTTCCTTTCATAGGAAATAGGAGGGATACTCCTTGTATCATGGGCAAAAACATTTTTCCTTTCATTGATGGGGTCTTCTACTTTAATGTGAAAAGAATAATCCTATAAAAGTACCCTTTGCATCAGCAAGAAACAATTGCTGGAGAGGATGTGGAGAAAGGGGGTCCCTTCTACATTGTTGGTGGGAATGCAAGTTGGTACAGCCACTCTGGAAAACAGTGTGGAGGTCCCTTAAAAAGTTAAAAACTGAGCTACCCTATGATCCAGCCATTGCACTACTGGGTATTTACCCCAAAGATACAGACATAGTGAAGAGAAGGGCCATATGCACCCCAATGTTCATAGCAGCATTGTCCACAATAGCATAATTGTGGAAGGAGCCGAGATGCCCTTCAACAGACGACTGGATTAAGAAGTTGTGGTCCATATATACGATGGAATATTACTCAGCTATGAAAAAGAACGATTTCTCAACATTTGCTGCAACATGGACGGCACTGGAGGAGATAACGCTAAGTGAAGTAAGTCAAGCAGAGAAAGACAATTATCATATGGTTTTTCTCATCTATGGAACATAAGAACTAGGAAGATCAGTAGGAGAAGAAAGGGATAAAGAAGGGGGGGTAATCAGAGGGGGGAGTGAAGCATGAGAGACTATGGACTCTGAGAAACAAACTGAGGGCTTCAGAGGGGAGGGGGGTGGGGGAATGGGATAGACCGGTGATGGGTAGTAAGGAGGGCATGTACTGCATGGTGCACTGGGTGTTATACGCAACTAACGAATCATTGAACTTTACATCAAAAACCAGGGATGTACTGTATGGTGACTAAAATAATATAATAAAAAAAATTAAAGAAAAAAAATAAAATGTTGAAAGAAAAATAAAAAAAAAAAAGAAAGAAAGAATCTCAGTTCCCCCCCACCAAAAAAAGTACCCTTCGCATCAATGTAGTGCTTTAAGGATCTTGAAGTCCTTGGATATTATTTCTTCCGACCCTCACAGCAATTATAGCAGGCAGCTATGAACATGACACATGGATGAGACCAAAACAACCTGTAACCCAGAGAAGACTTGCTTATAGTCACCCAGTGTGAGGGAGTTGGGGCTGGAGTCAGTCTTTCCACAGGGAGCCCTGTTCTCTTTTTCTTGCTAAATCTAGGTCCCTTCCCCTTCGCATATCTCCAAGAACAAAATGCCAGAACAAAAGCCTTGATACCTGGATAGCTCTCCCCACCAACTGATACTGCCTGTTGCAATGAGCATTCAGCCTAAAAATTACTGAAACTTTAAAACTTTTTATGTCAACACAAGCAAAAATAACAAGCAAAAAAATAAAATAACCTGAATCCTGGCAGTTTCGAAGAAAGGGGTGAAAAAGCATTTTAGAGCTCTTCCTTTAAAGCAGTGAGATCATATTTTTAAATCATAATGGTAAAGATCAAAGGCTTGGAGCTACCCCACACCCTTATTAACACCGGGCAGCAGACAGCATCAGAGACAGTTAATTCCTCTGTACTAAAATTGAGCTAGACCATGGAAAAGGATGGAAAGTTCCCCTGATTAATTTTAAGAAGCTAGAATAGGGGTGCCTGGATGGCTCAGTTGGTTGAGCATCCGACTGTTGGTTTCTGCTCAGGTCATGATCTCCAGGTCCTGGGATGGAGCCCCACATCAGGCTCTGTGCTCTGCAGGGAATCTACTTGGGGAATCTCTTCCTCTCCCTCTGCCCCTCCCCCTGCTCGCTCTCTCTCTAAAAAAATAAATCTTCAAAAGAAAAAGGAAGCTAGAATATATTTAATACAAAACTTGATAAAGAAAACAAGAGACCAATTTCACTTATTAATATAGATGCAAAAATTCTAAATACAGTACTGGCAAGTAGAATCCAGCAGTGAATTAACAGAATAATATATCATGACCAAGCACGGCTTATTTCAGGACTGCTGAGATGGCTCACCATTTGGAAAGCTATCAGCATAATTTATTACATTTACATTTTTAAAAAGTGAAAAAATAAAAACCCTACCAGGAAAGCATAGAGACTAAAAAAACACTTGATAAAATTCAATAGTCATTCTTAGTTAAAACCAGCAAGCAAACAAACAACTACCTAAAATAGAATAAGATCAAAGCCATTTACCACAAACTTAAAACAACCTATCCAACAGTGCAATACTAAGGCCATTACTATTTAAGTCAAGACTAAAGGATGTTTATAGTCAACATTGTTTTGCAGGCCCCAGCTAATGCAATAATAGAAGACACAAACAAATGGTGTAAGTATTGGTAGAGAAAAAACATGATCTACATTACAGCTATGAGTATAAACCCAAGAAACAAGTAATAACCAATTATACTAACAAGAGAGCTTAGTAGTTGTTGGATATAACTATTTTTTAAAAAAGTTTTTCTTTAAGCTAGTAATAAGTAGTTAGAAATGGAAACTGATTAGAAAATATTATTCATGAACGCAATAAAAGCAATGAATTACTGAATCCTTGTTCTGTGCAGCAAGATAAGGCCTCCGTGATTGATGGGGTTGCTGTCTGGCTGTGGACAGGTGGAGCAGGGGGCTGTTTTTCCCTCCCACTTCCTGGGAAGCTACTGGGCAAGCATGTCTATGTGTTCTTTTCACCATCAAATGGTTTTGCAAGGCAGTAGTCTTGGGCTGTGTTGCTTAGGGCGTTGGAGTAAGCTCCCAGACCTGAGTAACTTAAGGTGGTGGTGAATACTGAGCAAGAAGCAAAAAATCACACCCCTGGCAAAATTAGGGGATCATCTGCAGCCTTCTTCACCAGAGCCCCAGAGCTCACGTAGAGAAACCACTGGAGAGGGACCAGTTGAAGCATTTGCCTGTGTTTTTCTCAAAATGTTTTCATATTTCTGGGGCGCCTGGGTGGCTCAGTCAGTTAAGTGTCTGACTCTTGATTTCGGTTCAGGTCGTGATCTAAGGTTTGTGAGATCAAGCCCTGTGTCAATCTTAAGATCTTAACATTCTCTCTCCTTCCCCCTCTGCCCCTCCCCCGCACCCCATCCCCCTCCCTCTCTAAAAAAAATTAAAAAAAAAATAAAAAGCGAAACTTAAAAAAATGTTTTCATATTTCTGACTTCTAGTAAAATTTAGAGCCCAGCTAAAATCAAGTATTTCTCAAGTGAGCACATTGCAATGCTGGCATTATGGGTAACAAGACAGGAAAACAGAAGACACAGACCCTATCACAAGGAACTTAGAATCTATTACAGGTGTGGAATCCAGGCATGGAGCAAACACGAAACATTTCCATAGTAACAGATATTCAAGTGTAATTCAAATTATATACCTCCATAGAAGGACCCTGAATATAAAGAAATGCTCTAGATGGGGAAGCATTTACCAAGGAGGGTTTGACAGAGGAAGTGTAGGATTTCAGTAGGCAGACAGGAAGGCCACTGACCAGAGAACGGGGGCATTGGCAAGGCACAGAAGCTGGAGTCAGCAGCAGTGCAAAAAAAACTGGATGCTGGAGAGGAAGAGGTGAGAAACGGGAGGCAAAACCCCACTTCCTGCTGCTACCTCATTTCACCCAATCTTATATGATGTGTGTTCTCATCACCTAGAATTCCAATTTGAAGGGACTTTTAAAAAAACTCCTTCAGAAAGATTTTTAAAATCATCACTCTTAGGCTACACATAAGAAAACAAAGCACAATACATCAGTTAACAAACTCATTTTTTCTTTTTTCCCCCCACATTCAGAGTCCAACACTTTGAAATCAAGTCTCGCCTCAGAGTTGAGCGTGCTCAGGGTTGCTCAGGGTTTCGGTGGAGAGCCACCTCGGGTGGCCCAGGAGCGTAGGTGACACAGCAGTGGTTCAACAAGTGCTTCACCAGGCACCCAGGCCACCCCTCCAAGCAGCTGACACCCACTTGCAAGTTTCAATGCTGCTCCTTGCCTGATCTTATCAGGAGTCAGTGAGAGGTTTTCTGCACCACCCAGAGCACATTTTCCCTTTTTCAAAGAGTGCTTAACAGCTTGTTGGCTGAAACCAGGAGGAGCTGCAGTTGCCAAATTATGCTACCAGGAGAAATATTCAATTTGCCCGTGCATTGGCAATGGCAACTGTATCATGGCAGTCACTGTCAGAGGCGTTAAAGTAAGAAAATGTGCCCTTAGAATCAATGAAATGTGGTGGTGTGATGTATTAAGTTTTATCCTAGATTATAACTCTACAGATATTGGTACTAAAATCACCCTTGAATGTAATTAACCTGAGGACAGGATTTGTCTTTTAAACCCTGAAGAGATGCGTTAGTTAAGGCGTGTGTGTGCACAGGTGCACGCACACACACACACACACGTACCTGTTACAGAAATGATCCCCATGAATGTTTAGCTTTATCCATGTATGCTTTCTGCGTTGGGCTGAGGTAACATATGAAGGTTTACAAAGGCTGGACATGCTTCTAGTCTATTTCACTTCTTATAGATCAGTCTAGAATGGTGGCCAAAGAAACCAGTAACAGGGGAAGCATCCTGTAAAAGGTCTGTAGGAGGACTGGGGAGGGTGGTGGGTAAAGAACTGAATTAACCCAAATCTCTCAGTAACAAAATCAGTCGTATCTGGAGTAGAAGGGCTATTTTAAGTTCCAAATGTTTTTTTAAAAGTCTTACTACTATAAAGCCATTCCTATCAAATGGGCTCAATAAACTGTGGCTTTGGTACATTTACGGGAAGCATTCCCAGTCCTTGCTTTGGCCCAGCCTTGTCAAGTCCCTAACCTCAGATCTGTGTGGGGCCGAAACAGTAATTCTGTCCCCTCTGGGTGGATGAGGAGCCCTGGAGTGAAGAGGTGAATATAAACAACTTTGGATACATCCTATCATAAGGTCACAACAACATTTTCTAAAAGTCACTGAGCTATTTTGTGCTTTCTCCTTTTAACATGTTGGAAATGCTTAACAGACTCAATCTACTTCTATGAATTAGATGTATTTGATCTGAGTTGCTTAGTGCTCAGAGAAGCTTGCTTGTTAGAGTCCAAGGATGCTTTGCCAAGCTTCTGACATGTCTGAATCAGATAGTCTCCAAATAAAGTTTAACTTAATTCACTAATTTTGTGTGGAGGTTAATAGTTTAAGGAATCCTAATGTGTTTGTTTATAAGTTTATTGAATATTATTCAGAATATACATGAAAGCAATTGGGATTTTCATGTATAATTTACTGGATTTAAAAATAAAACAAAGCTTTATAAGTTGAGTGTAAGAAGCACCATTTTTCATATTCACGGTTTTAATTACCTGAATATTAAAACGCAAGTAATTTTGAGTAATCCTTTCTATGCACAAGGCTATCCGCAGACAATAAAACACTAACAGAACACCCTTAACGGAAAGGCAGGAAACCTGGAGAATCTGAAGGGGTGAAGGGCCCAGAGAAATCACTGGGACACAGCCCCCCAGGGGGAGGTGAAGGGAAGAAAGGTGGAAAGAGGTCACAACACACGCTACCTGGGGGCTCCCGAGCCTGAGAGTCTTACCCAAACAAGAATGACAGCTGTATTATGCACAAGTGCCCAGAGCACAGCATAACAGCTTCACAGGACTGACATTCTGCTGAATGGGACTAAATCTGCAGGGGTTATTGGGAGGAAGGAGGTGGGAGGGGAAGTGAAGGGGGGGAAGCGTGGGACCCAGGAGTCATAGCAAGGTCCTTGCTCAATCACTTTGCCTGCACCACGTTCTAAGACATGGAGTACAAGATCACCAGTGTAGACAGTGGTCCAAACCTGGCAGTCTCCCATTTCCAACTTAAAAGCAAACTGATGGAGATCACTGAAACTGTGTATGTGTAAATCATTGGTGGAAGGTACCCTTTTCTACAGCCAATAAAATCAAGCTGTCAAACATCATAGTTTTTAGAAATCAGCACAATGTGAGCTCCCTCTAGTGGTGTGAATACCTTTAAATACCCTCAGACACTTAGAGGAAGTTTCTACTCTTTTTTTTTTTTTTTTTTTTTTTTGGGNTTTTTTGGTGATCATTTATTTTTATTTTTTGTGTAGTCCAGTCCTCCCCTGGGGAAATCCACACCTTAAAAATAGTGCACCACAAATTTCATCCCAGTAGATGAAGAGAGGGGTAGGTCCAGAGATCAAATGTGGTGGCTCCCAAGTCACACAGCAAGTTTCTCTGCCCCTTCAAGGTCAATGTAAGCAGCAGTGAGTGATAGGATGGGAACAGACAGAGCTAGGTCATATGATGCAAGGAGACTGGGAAAAAAGACCAACATCAGGCCAAGGGAAGTGAGCTGTGACAACCACATTAAAAAAGTTCACAGAGAACAAACTGAGGGCTGCTGGAGGGGAGGTCGGAGGGGGATGGCGTAACGAACCGGGTGACGGGCATTAAAGAGGGCACTTGTGATGAGCATGGGGCTGTAGGCAACCGGTGAAGCACTAAATTCTACTCTGGAAACCAATATTACACTGTATGTTAACTACCTACAATTTAAATAAAAACTTGAAAAAAAAATTCATTTTCTCAGGTGGTTACACAATCATCTCTGAAGAAATTAAAAAGGACTAGTTTCTAACAGACTTTAGGCCAACCACAGCCAAACTCTGCAGGCTGCTGCGGCTTCTCTGACTGAAGTTTTCAATGCTGCCCTGTGAAGAAAGGTCTCATCACTAGCCAGGAACGCATCTTACTGACCATTGCACTCTAGTGACACATGGTGTCACAGCTGAGAAGGAAGGAACTTTTTCACTGCATAGCAACCCTGAGTGTGGTTCACATTGAAGCTCTGGGTATTGTGACATCTCCAGAGGAGCACAATCAATACAGACAAACGAAAAGGCCAAAGGCAGAGGAACCAAAGAAAAAGCATGAACCACACCTCCACTAAGTGCAAATAACAATTACAAAGCAGATGGGATATGTAATTGCTACCTGAGTGATTGCCGCTGTGGCTGTGATGGTCTTTTTTTTTTTTTAAGATTTTATTTATTTATTTGAGAGAGAGACAGACAGTGAGAGAGACAGCGAGAGAGAGCACAAGCCGGGAGGAGAGGGAGAAGCAGACTCCCCACTGAGCAAGGAGCCCAATGTGGGGCTCGATCCCAGGACCCCGGGATCATGACCTGAGCCGAAGGCAGACGCTTAACTCCCTGAGCCACCCAGGCGCCCCATCTATTTTTTCTGCTATTGCGAAGGGAAGTATTTAAAACTCAGGCTGGTTCACTTCATTTACAGGAGAAAGTCTTTTCAGAAAATTATTCTTGAATCAGTTTCTCAAAAAATTACCAACTAGTCCAAAGTCTCTTTCAAAGATGGTTTAAAAATCCAATGAAATTCTTCTAAATTCTCTAAGGACAACAGCAGTTTCTCCGATCTGCTCTAGGAAAACTGAGAATACAGGAAAACAAAAGCAGCTTTCTGGTACAGTAGGAGATGGTATCAGCATAAATACCATTCCATGACTACGAACTGGGTTTCTTAATACTGTCTAAGTTGTATACTGACTACCATGCCATGTATAATTGAAAATAAACAGAATTAAATCCAATGTGTCTGGTAATTTCTACAAAATGTTGAACATTGGATCCCTGGTCAGAATAAAACTCTCTCTCACACTACTTTTACTATGGGAATATCAGATTCAAATGAAAGTCGCTTTAATTATGAGAGTATTTTTCCTGCTGAGCCCGGCGACTGCCTCCAGGCTTTTTTCCCTTGACAGATTTCACTAGTGGACTGACTGAAGGACATGTGGTTCTCTTAAGATGTCACCATCGCCAGGGCTTTACCCAGGTTCTAGTGAAGCCCCAAATTATGCTACATCAAAACCCTTTACCTGAGGTGTGCTTCAAAACCTCAGACTGGCTTTCTAACTCATCTGGGGTGAGGTATCATATTTTCTTCACATGCTCTTTTCATGCCATCTTTCAGATCATAGAACCGAACACTGTCATTTTGTGACGGATATTCCAGAGGAGTGTGTGATGCACACACAGTCAAGAAGCCAAAGGTGACTTTGTTTCAATCTGGTCACTACTCTGCAGTTTCCACATCTTTTGTTTACATTTAACAAAATAATATGGTGCCTCAGAACAGAGGCACCTTTCTTTTTCCCCCATAAGGTCAGGATATTACGAGTATGCAAAATAGGGATAAAAGATACTTGGCAGAACAAATTAATTTTACATTTCAATTTGTAGCACAGATAGGTGTACCTTGTCTGTTAGAAGAGTTAAAAAGGTAAAGAATTTAAGATGTAAAAAATTAAAGAAAAAAACCCATTCCATCCAAAAATTTTTATGATGAATAAAATATATTTAAGATATAGTGTTTCTGTAAGACTACAATTTAAAATCAGCATACTTTATCACAGTTAGTGTATGCTTGCTAATCATCAGCTTCTTAAAAAGATCTACTGCTCCTATACTATTACATAGACCTTGCTTGCCACAACGTATTCCTTATCTCAGAAATGACGGCTCTATTCTCTAAGCTGCTCAGGCCAAACTCAGGGGTCATCCTTGATGCCTCGCTTTTGTCCCATCCTACCTGCAACCTATTATCAAGTCCTTCTGATTCTGCCTTGAGAATATATGCAGAACTTAACCCCTCCTACTGCCTCCACATTTACTGGCCTGGCCGAGGACACTGCCACCACTGTCCCAGATCATAGCCATGGCCTCTAGACTGCTCTTTCTGCCGCATCCCTTTCAGTGTATGTCACCACAGCAGCCAGATTGGCCCCACTAACATGTACTTCCGACCACCTACCCTCTGCTCAGAACCTCCAGCGATTCCCACATCCCCTGGAGTCATGCCACGTCTTGCCCATGCCCCGAAAAGCCCGTCGCAAGCTGCCTTCCCATTCCCTCTGTTGCACTTCTGACTCATCTCCTCTTTCCCTTGCTCACTCCAGTGCGGTGACATGAGCCTCCTCCCTCTTCTTGAACACACCAGGCCTGCCCACCGCAGGGTCTGACTCCAGGTCCTGACTCAGTGTCACTCTCCCTGGGAAGACGTCTCACCCCATCTCCCTTCCTCATCTTATTTTTTCCCTTAGCACTTACCACTTACACATACTAAACATTTACTTATCTTACTCATTATCTATCTTCCCCCCTCAAATATACACTGCGTGAGGGCAGAGTTTTTCTTCTTTTTGCTTGCTACTGTATCATCATTGCCAAGAAACATGTCTGGCCCTGAGTAGGTGGTCACAAATCCTTATTGAATTAATGGAATGGGTTATAATTCCTATTTACGGGAAGACTCTAGAACTCATCTAGTTTCATTAAAAAAAAAGTACTTCAGTGCTTTATTTCCTAATAGATTTAACACTGTTACCTTTTAACCCAAGAGTTGATAAACATATTTCTCGCTACATCCCTAGCGAGAAATGTGTCAGGAAAGTCACCAGTGCCTTCTTCTCTAACCAGAGTCTAGACAAGATAGGAAAAAAAAGAAGGGAGAACTGTTCTGATAAGTCCTTTGAGAGAGGCAGGGTGGGTGCTCGGTGCTCTTCACAGGAAGGAAGAACAGGTGTTCAGCAAGGCTCAGGAGCTACCACAGGCCCAGGACTCACGTGGATCTGGGGCATGCTCCTTGCCCACGGCTGCTTCCTCAACCAGCACCGTGTGCAGAGAGGTCAAGTGTGTGAGGCACGCCTCCTCCCACGACCCCTGCTGCTGCTAGCCGCTGGAAGATTGGCACTCCACCAGCCAGCACTGCCTGGAGGTCCTCACTGCTAAGGCCAACCCTTCACGAAAAAACAGAGAAAAAGGAAACATCCCAAACTTCTGATGGTGGCTATAGTGCAGAAGAGTCACTGGTGACTGAGTGGTCAGGCCACTCAGGTAGGGCATGTCTCGGGAAGCCTCGTGGCCCAGTCGGCTGAGCGTCTGCCTTGGGCTTAGGTCACGATACTGGGGTCCTATGACTGAGCTCTGCCTTGGGTTCCCTGCTCAGCAGGGAGTCTGTTTCTCCCTCTGCCCCACCCCCTGCTCATGCTTGTGTGCACGCACTTTCTCTCTCTTTCTGAAATAAAATCTTAAAAAAAAAAAAAGAAAGAAAAGGCATGTCTCTAGATCCCAATAGATGGTACGGGTCTTTACATAAGCAGAGACGATGAATCTTACACTTAGGGATCTTCTTTACAGGCTCTAGGGAGCCACTCTGTCACTATTAACATGATAAAAATGAAGTGCCACCAGCACATGGATCCAGTTTTGAAAAGAAAGGTAAGATTCCACAGTTAGCATGTGAATAAATAAACAATCCCAACAAATGCTTATAAATAATGTGGTCAAAGAGGAAATGTTCTAGTGTAGGAGAAAAGTGTAAACATATTTATTTAAGAACATTTGAAATAAATTATGGTTTGAATAATTTACAGTATGTTTTACAATCAAGAAAAAGTTTATGATGCTAAAAAGAGAGAGCAAAAGTGGGGGAAAGTAGGAAGTGAAAGAAAAGGAATAAAATTAATTTGAAAAATGTTCTAATTCTATTGAAGGTACTTCTCCCTATTTTTAAAAAAAGACCAAGCTTTTAAAAGTCATAAAGAGGACCTCATCCAAACTAAAAATTTCTGTTTTGTAAAAGCTATGTGAAGCTACAGTCTGGGGGAAAATATTTGCAAACCACATATCCAACAAAGGATTACCATCTAGATTACATGAAGAACTTTAAAAACTCACTGTCCACAAAGAAAAATCAAGTCAGAAAATGGTAGGGGCGCCTAAGTGGCTCAGTGGGTTAAGCATCTGCCTTTGGCTCAGTCATGATCTCAGGGTCCTGGCACTGAGTCCACACCAGGCTCTGCACTCAGCAGAGAGTCTGTTTCTCCCACTCCTTCTGCTCCTTCCCCTGCTCATGTTCTCTTTCACTTTCTCCCTCTCTAATAAATGGATAAAATCTTAAAAAAAAAAGAAAGAAAATGGGCAAAAGACATCAATGGACATTTTACTGAAGAGGAAATAGAGATGACAAATAAGCACCTGACGAGATGTCCAACATCATTAGCTATAAGAAAAATGCTAACTAAAATCACAGTGAGATATTAATACAAACCCATCAGAACAGCTAAAATAAAAATTAGTGACACCCACCATTCTGGCAAGGATGTGGAAACCGGTTCACTCATCCATTGCTGGTGGGAATGAAAATGGTACAGGCACCCTGAAAAACAGTTTGGCTGTTTCTTATAAAACTAAACATGAAAATAGAGCCCAGCAATGTTACTCTTAGACATTCATCCAGAGAGATGAAAACTTTAGTTCACACAAAAGCTGTACAAAAATGTTCACAGCCCCCAAACTGGGATCAGCCAAGATGTTCTTCGATTGCTGAATGGTTAAACAAGCTGTGGTATATCCACATCACGGAATAAAACTCAACAACAGAAAGAACAAGCTACAGATACAATAACTTGGATGAATCCCCAGAGAACTGAGCGGAGTAAAAAAAGGCCAATCTTAAAAGGGTATATACTGCATGACTTATTCATGCAACATTTTAAAAAAAAGATTTGTTTATTTTAGGGAGAGAGCTCCAGAGAGAGTGCATGCTTGTGTGTGAGTAGGGGTAGGGAAGACGGAGAAGGAGAGAGGGAATCCTCAAGTGGACTCCCCACTGAGCGCAGAGCCCAACGTAGGGCTCAATCCCAGGACCCTGAGATCATGACATGAGCCAAAATCAAGAGTCGGACGTTTAACTGACTGAGCCACCCACGTGTCCCATTTATGTAATATTTTTTAAAAGACAAAATTTTGTAAATGGAGAACAGCTGGCAGTTGCCAGGGGTAAGAGATGCAGAGGGTAGGGGTGGAGAGGGCAGAGTAGGTGGGGTTATTAAAGGACTAGAGGAATCCTTGTGTTCTGTATCTTAATACAATGGTGAGCTCACAAACCTACACATGTGATAAAATTATATAGAAGGAACACACACACACACACACACACACACACACACGAGCACAAGTAAAACTGGGGAAATCTGACCAAGATCAGTAGATTGTATCAATGTCAGTATCCTGATTTGTGACATGGCTCTACAGTTTTATAAAATGTCACCATTGGAGGAAACTGGGGAAAAGGTACACAGGATCTCTGAGTACTATTTCTTACAAGCATGTGAACCTACAATTATCTCAATAAAAATTTCAATGAAAAAAATCATAAAGTCATTACTTTGTCATGGTCTGACTAAGCACCTTCTCCCAAGTCTTTAGGACCTAACTGAATATGTCACTGTGCAAGGGAGCAAGCTTATATAGTTGAGTCAATTGATGGTTAATTAAAACCACTAGATTTACACAAAACTCCCCAATAATCCTACTAAGCCCAAGTTTACATTCTGCACACTATTTATATTTCCAGCTATATTGGAAAAAAAAGATTATCTTTTTAATTAGTAATGTGTTAAATATGACATAATCACATTTAGTTTGGGTACTGTTCTCAAGGTGACAAAAATTAACTACCTAATGGTTATCCTATTTCACGGTTTAATTTAAATTGTTATGAACAAAAATAGTACAGCTTGATTAATGTGACCAATTAGTGAATTTTTATAAGCAATGTTCAAAATTTCATGATCACTTTAATGATTGCATTTTTAGAGACTATAGCTTTAAGTGATACAAAGGCAGTTAATGCAAAAAAAATGGCAGTAAAATGATGGAGTGCAATATGCACAAAAAAGTGAGTGTTATTATATTTCCAAAATAATTTATTTATACATTATGGTTATTTGCCTTTTTTACTGCTGCTATCACAACACAAATTAGATTTTTTTTAATTTATAAAATATAGCCCATATATCAATTTATTGACTTGACAGTATCTGCAAAATCTCAGAAAAATGTTTTAACAAGGTCCTAGTTCTAGAATGACATTTTCAATTCTATTTAGCCTGAGAGTGGAGTCTGCATAAGCTCTTCCATATTAAATTAATGTCTGTCTAACATCCAATCTCTATCTCTGACTGAAAATAATCTTTTGTAAAACAAACTTAAGCATCTTTCTTCACATGTAAATCATGATTGTGAATACACAGTCAGGCAGAGGACATCTGCCTGGTTTGGTTCATGTCTGCTACTGTCCTTGCCTTTCACTTCTGCGCTGCCACCTTAGCACCCCACTTTCAGTTTTAGGATGTGTGCCCTGAATGGGCTGTGATACCAGAGAGGATCAGAGAGCACATGTCTGCAGTCCCACCAGAACAGGCCTGTAGTCGGCTTCTCTGGAGCTCAGAAACCACTCACAAAGTAGGGGGGCTCTCCAGTGTGAGGTGGAATCCGTGCGTGCAGGCATCAGGGCAAGGTAGGCACATGACAAGGAGGTCCATGGGACAAGGGCCAAACTGCAGAGCAGCACGTAGTCTTGTCACATAAACTCAGGGGTCATGAGCTCCAACTGTGCTGTCCTTAAAGGATGGCCCAGGCTGTGAGCTGGGGTGGGAGTGTGGAGAGGGGCTGGAGGCCCTGATGGTGGAATCACACACATCCTCACAAACTTCTGTGAATTTAATAGATGGCAGAAAAGGGAACAAATAGTGAGGGGGTAGACTTAAATCTAACCATATCAAAAACCAGGTTAAATATAAATACCATAACATCGCAATTTTCAAACTGGATAAAACAGTAAGACCGATTTTATTTTTCCTGAACTTTAGGAAACAAACAGAAGGTTGCTGGAGGGGGAGATGTGTGGGGGGATGAGGTAACTGGGTGATGGGCATTAGGGAGGGCATTTGATGGAATGAGCACTGGGTGTTCTATGCAACTGATGAATCACTAAATTCTACCCCTGCAACCAATACCACATTATATGTTAACTAACTTGAATTTAAATAAAGAATTTTTAAAAATCAGTAAGAGCTAATCATATGCTGCCTTAAAAAAAATCCTTAAAATATATAGACACAAATAGATTAGGAGAAGGATGTTAAAGAAAGAAAGGCTACCATCCCAATACTAATCAGAGGAGAGAGAATGCATGGGAAACACTGTATGACAACAGAACATGTTATGGATGCACACTAATTCATGATTAATCCTAAATGGGGAGACCAGGGAAGGGTGATATCTGAGCTGGTCCTTGAAGGACAAGGGGTCCTCTGATAGCAGCAATTGGATGGGAGAAAATTCAAGGACTAACGAAACTCCAGGCAGACAGAGAAGTAGGCAGACACAGACACGGAGAAGCTGTGGTGCCAGTGAAAGGAGTGGTGGTGGGCAGGGGAGGGGAGGAAAGACAGCTAAGAGGCAGATCACAGAGGATCTTAAGCCCCTTGCTAAGGATCCTGGACTTTATTTTATGAAAAGGGGAACAACCAAAGGCTTTTCAGATCACAAGTGAGATGGTTAGAACTGTGTGTTACAAATATTAGATGGTAGAGGAAGAAAATGAAGTCAAGGAGAGCAATTAGGAGCCCACTGAAATACTCCAACGAGGCATGACAAGAGGGGCCCTGGGGCAAGGAGGATGGCACTCAGGAAGGAGGCTGATGGAAGAGGCACTCTAGAGGCAGAATTAGCAGGCGGAAGACAAAAGAAATATCTAAAGGCAAAGAGGAAAGCAAACATGTTCCATGGTTTCAAAGTGAGTTACCATGAAGACAGCGATCCCATGTGTTTCGATAGAAAGCCAGAGAAAGAAGGAAGCACAAGGTAGGGTCTCTGGGAGGATGCTGTGCTCTCTTCTAAGTGGCTGAGATGGCGGTGCCTACAAAATGGCCATGCAGAGGTGTCCTCAGGAAGCTAGAAAGGCAGAGCCAGCGGACGGAGGCAAAGATTTATGAGTCCGCTGCACAAACAAGACAGTACTCAACAAGAGCAGCTACCATACAGTAATTATATCCAGCTTAAGCCCAGGCCTCTTTAGGAATTAACCACCTAATACATCTTTTCCAGTCTTTAATCTGATCTCTTCCAAAGGGTCAACATTTCACACAAACAATTTTATTGAAAATCAAGATACATAACTTCAAAAATACTCAGACGTTAAAAAACTACAGCAAATTGTTTCCTGCTTTGATATTAGTAATATATACTTGTAATTAAGTTAATTAGCCCCATTTATGTCTACAGCACAGCTTCTTAAACTGTGGTGAAGGACCAATGTTTTAAATTCCTAGTCCATTATGGACCTACCGATGGCCCTACTGTGAATAGAACTGTGTACCACCCAAATTCATATGTTGAGGCCCTAATCCCCACTGTGGCCATAACCTGGGGAAAGGGTTGACCGAGGCATAATTAGGATTAAATGAGGCTATAAGGGTGGGGCCCTGATGTGATAGGACTAGTGTCCTTACAGGAAGAGCTCCCAAAGAGCTCTCTCTCTCCCTTCCTCTGAATGTACACGAAGAAGAGGTCATGTGAGCACATAGCAAGATGGCGGCCACCTACAAGCCAAGGGAAGAGGCCTCGGAACGGAATCTACTCTGATGACACCCTGATCTTGAGCTTCCAGCCTCCAGAACTGTGAGAACTACTTTTTGTTGTTTAAACAGCCACCCAGTCTGTGGTATTTTGTTATGCGATCAAAGCTGACTAATACATACTACAGGTGACTAAAATGAGCTTGTGCGACATGCAAGTTACACACTACTCTGCTTGGTCTTGTTCAACAACATGAGACCACTGACCACATGCTTAAATGTCACACCAATGTCAAACTGCCTTAGACATTTCGAAATGCTTATGCCCTGCTTCCATGCTAATGTCACTGTTGACCGGTATCAAACACTTTGTGGACTAACAGCAGTCTGCAGACCACACTTCAACCAGTACTGGTTTACAGTCTTTCTGTAATAGTTTTTTTTTTTTTAATGCAACATTTAGCTTAGGGATAGAACTCAAATAAAAGCATGAATATTAACCACATCTGAAACCCAACGTATGCTGTAGGGTGAGGGAAATAACAGAGAAGCTCAGGATTCTATCACATATCTAGGCAAGATCCCTTAAGACACTGCAGAATGCAGGTTCTTAAAAATGAACAGTACTGTGCCTTTCTTATAATGCCTCTTGTATTTTGTTTCTCTTTTGCTCTTCCTTCAGTCTCTGTAATATCCACAGAGCGTATTATAATTAGATTACAAGCTCAAAGCTGAAGTATGACTTCTTCTTCAATTGACAATATATATCCCAAACTCACTAAACAGATGCTCTTGAGGGACTCTGACTTAGATGGATAAGCAAATTAACTCCCACGATCCTGCCACTGAAGTGAGGACCCTCTGTTCCTAATGAAGAGATGTCCAACTTTCTGATGGCCATTCCAGAGAATCTTTGATGCATGGGATCTAACGCACACATTTGGTTTTCATTCTACTGGTTTGTTTGTTTCCTATAAAGAAGTGTTCATTCATCTCCAAAAGCTTCATGTAGCTTCCACAGCACAATTTAAGACAATGATTACCTTTCAGCACACATGGAAACAGGCCAGAAATGAATGGAGATCATCATGGTTTCAAGCCAGCATCATGCCTTGGCAAACAGGTAGGTTCATAAGACCACAGAACATATTTTTTGCAAACAGGATTGCTGTGAAAAACTTTGTTGGCTGAACTTTCCTCTTTTTTCTAAATCCAAGGAAAAGGTGATTCAGTGTTAGCATTCTCACTTCTTCACAGTTCTTACAACTATAAGACTCAATGAGGAAGAGCTAGTAAAGAACAGAATTTCAGAACTGCAAAGGCCCAGAATAAACAACAGCAACCTCCTTGTAACAAAGATGCCAGCTATTCACCTAAACAAATTTTTTCTTTCCTTTGGACACAGAGCTGGAACATATCTCCCTAGGCTCCCAGTGGCCACATGGTCTCCCAATAGCTGTGGCTGATTTCCACAGACAGCAGAATGTGAATAGAAATGACCTTCCAGGCCTGGTCCATAAAACCCTCCCTCTTGCCAACCTGCATGTCCCTGCCTCACACCCACCTCGAACTCAGGTCTTACATTTAGGTCACTGATTCATCTTGAGTTGATTTTTGTACATGGTGTGGGGAGTCAAACCTCATTCTTTTCCATGTGGATATTCAGTTGTCCCAGCAGTATTTGTTGAAAAGACTATTCTTTCCCCCGCAACTGTCTTGGCACTCTTGTCAAAAAAAAAAAAAAATCAACTGACCATAAATGTGAGTGTTTATTTCTGAACTTTCAATTCTATTCCACTGATCTATATACCCATTCTTTACCAGTACCACACAGTCTTGATGACTGTAGCTTTGAAGTAAGTTTTGAAATTGGGAAGTATGAGTCCTCATACATTATTCTTCTTTTTCAAGATTCTTTCAGTTATTCTGGGTCCTTTGCATTTCCATATGAAATTTAGGACCAATTTCTGCAAATATATTAGTCTGGATTTTAATAGGGATCATGTCGGATCTGTAGATCAATTTGGAGAGTATTGCCATTTTAACAGTATTAAGTCTTCATTTTATTCTTTTTGATATTATTGTAAACGGAACTGTGTTAATTCCATTTTTTGATTGCTCATTGCTACTGCATACAAATACAATTCCTTTTTGTGTACTGTTTGTCTTCTGCAACCCTGCTGAACTCATTTATTAGTTCTAATAGTTTTTTAGTTCATTCCTTAGCATTTTCTATTTGCTAAATTGTGTCATCTGCAAACAGAGATGGTGTGTTTCACTTCTTCCTTTCCAATCTAGATGCCTTTTATTTCATCTTCTTGCCTAACTGCCTTGGCTAGAAATTACAGGGAAATGTTGACTAAAAATGGCAAGTATCAGGAGTAGGCATCTTTGTCTTGTTCCTGATCTTTGTGAGAAAGCTTTCAGTCTTTCACCAGTAAACATGACGTTTGCGAGGTTTTGTGTAGATGCCCTTTATTGGGTTGAAGAAAAGGGATGATTTTTGAAACGCTGCTAACTGTCAAGGCTTTACCACTATTTACAGAGAAGCCTTATGTTCAAGAGCTGGGCCTGGTGATAAAATGATACATGTTAAGGAAGCTTTGCTTGCTCACTTCTAGGAAAAATGCCAGTTACGGAATGAAACATCACTTAACTAACCCAGATGCTCTTGGCACAAATGAGACAGTAGAGAAGCTCCACACACATGAGAAGGTGCTCAACATCACTAGCCATTGGGGAAATGCAAAGCAAAACCACAATGAGGTACCACTTCACACCCACTAGGACGGCTATAATTAAAACAACAACAACAACAAACCCAGAAAATAAGTGTTGACCAGGATATGGAGAAATTGGTATCCCTGTGCACTGCTGGTGGGAATGTAAAATCATGCAGCCATAGGGAAAACAGTTTGGTGGTTCCTCAGAAAATTTAATGTAGAATTACTATATGATTCAGCAATTCCACTCCTAGATGTATACCCAAAAGAACTGAAAGTAGGGACTCCAACAAATAACCATATGCCAATGTTCATTGCAGCATTATTTACAATTATATTAAAATAGCCAAAAGGTGGAAACAACCCAATTGTCCATTAGCATGTAAATAGATAAACAAAATGCAGTCTATCCATACAATGCAATATCATTCGGATATAAAAAGGAAGAAAGTTCTGACACATGCTACAACACAGAAGAACCTTGAAAACACTATGGTAAATGACGGAGGCCAGACACAAAAGGACAAACAATTCTATGAGTCACTTATATGAAATATCTAGGATAGGCAACTTCACAGAAATAGAAAGTAGAGGTTAGGAGGGATTGGGTGAGAGGGGTCTGGGGAGTTAATGCTTAATGGTGATGGCTGTGCGACACAGTGAATGTAATTAATTTCACTCCATTGTACAGTTAAAATGGTCAAAATGGCAAATTTTGTTGTTTATATTTTACCAACAATAGAAAATGTAATAAAAGGCCCACAGCTATTACTATACCCGCATTTTTACCATCTTTACTATCATAGCAACGTTTTGGTGTTCTTTTCTTGGGAAAGCTTTGTGACTTGAATTACATCATTGATATACATAGCAGAAGCTCCTCTTGATAAGTATTGCGACTACTCACTTATGTGCATGCTAAGAGCCTTACACAATTCTTATGCATTAGGGGGTATGTCATTGCAGTTATATAGACAATTACATTCTTCTCTCTGCCCTTGAAAGTACTGACACTAGACTCTACTTGAGTCAAACAGGGTTCTTCTTTGCAAACTACAAACACCAATTCTGTTTTACTTGGACAAATAAGGGGTTTGCTAAAAGATAACCAGGCAGTTCGCATACCCTCTAAAAGGTCTAAAGAACCAGGTTTAGCAGTCACCCAGACAGCAGCAGTGTCCAAAATCAAGCACAGAGTTTATCTAGTAAGGATGCCAGGGCCATAGCTGCAAGACAGAGTCCTGACACCCTTGACGGCAGCCACTGCCACAGCGTCCCTCACCAGACTGGATCCTGCACAGTACCAGCTTGCTGGGACCACTCGCTTCTAGTTCAAAGTTTGCAGGGCAAGGTTATAACTGTGTGAATACAGGTCATGGGCCCATGTCCATGCCCGAGAAGCTAGGAAGGCTAGAAAGGGAGCACCTGGCATTGCCTGCTTCTGGGGTGCTGAGGGGTGGTGGTGGACTCTGCCTTACAAGGTCAGAGATTCTGTGGACACAGAAGGGGGTTTAGATGCTCAAAGATCAAAACGAATGACTTGCATTCACTGCACCATGTCTTTAGGCAAACCAATTTGCAAATCAGCAATTTCAGCTAACTCTGCCTGACGAAGGTTCTCAGCAGAGGAAGCAGTACACCTAAATTACCAAGCAAGCAAGAGCTCCATCCTTTGGAGGAGCATCAAGGACCTGGGTATTATTAAAGTATGGAAAGGAGAGCAGTGGGGAAGAGCTGCATGATTTCACAAATGGACTGCAAAACTAAATCTGGATTTCAATCCTGGAAATGGTGGCGAGCCTGAAGGCTTTTAAGGAGAGAATTGCCCCAGAGACTCCACACTCCTTCAGCAGGACCACCTTCCTCTCTGCCCCAAGAGCTCTGTCCCTAGCACCTCCCTCCAGGCTCCATGACAGTGGTCACTCCTCAAAAATACCTCCTCTCTAACTCCTGAGGAGACTGAGTTCTTCTATACAGTCCAGCCATTTTATATCTCTCTGTGTGACTACTTGGTGCTGTGTCCACACTGGATGAAGCTCCAAGAGGCCAGGGACGAAGCCTGCTTCTGCTCAGGACCCAGAACAAGGTACAGTCAGTCCCCAGGTATCTGCTAGGTGAACATGCCTGGGGGAGGGGAGGGGCATGCACACTCAAGGTGGGGGCCAGTGCACTTCCCTTCTCCAACACCACAGAACACTCTAGCCACATTCAGCACGGAGGAAGCAATGTAAGGGAATAGAATTATTAAGTAGAGAAAGATGTTTGTCACTCTTTGCTTCTCTTCCTAAGTTCCTAAAATAAACCTGAGTGGTGGGGGTGGGGGGGGGNGGGGGGGGGGGGGGGTGGGGGGATGATGCAGTTAGGACCAGCAGAGGCCCAGTTTCCAAATTTGTTCCTGTCCATGGCAAACTCTCCTTCTGTTTTCAATATCAAAATGCTAGCAATTTATGAGGAATCTAATGGAAACTGGTGACTTCAAACCTCAGGTTTTCTGGGAACCAATCCCACCAAATCCAAGGATCTGCTGCTGTTATAACGTGCCAGCATCATCTCTCTGCTTTGGATTTATTTGTTTGTTTTGCAACAGAGCGATCACGTCTATTTTCAAATGACAACATTCAATGTACTCCAGCAAAATCACATAATATACTTAGAAAGTATTAAGTAAAAAAGTCATTGAAATCAGCACATTGAGGGAACTAAAACCAATCAAATGATGAAAATGAGGAAGCTTAAAAAAGACTGTCAACTTATCTCTTTAGTCAGGGGTCTGACTAACATATGGACTGCAGAATTATCTTTCTCATTTTAGACTCACTTTCAGAATTAGCAACATACTAATTGTCCTCTTCTGTCACCACATCTTTAAATATATCCATATTTTATTAATCTCTCTAATTAGCCACCATCTTGAGAATTTCTCACTGGACTTAGCAATGTAATATTTATGATCACTTTGATAATGCTGGGACAGTGCATATGCGTAGTGCTGCAGCTCACTGCCAGCCATGAGGAAGTGTCAGCCTGCTATCAACACAGCGATACTAAATGATTAATTAACACGTCAGAGAAAAAAACTGTATAAAAAGCAGCACAGTCAGAAAAAATTTCAACAGACTGAGATTACTGAAAAAAAAAATGTGTTGAGAGAGCATAGTGTATGATACAATCTATACAAAATTTTAAAAAGAGGCAAAACTAAGGGGCCACAGATGTCAGTAAAATGGCTACTTTTGGTTGGCACTGACTGGAAGGGCAAGAAGGTCTCACGGATATGTTCACTTCTTGAAACTTCATTGAGCTTGACACCCATCACCAGTATTTATATGTATTTGACTCTTCAATAACAAGTTCCCTAAAATATTTTTAATAGTTTTAAAATATCCTATATTACAGAATATAGCACCTATCTCCTTATTTCAGCCCTACTTTAAGAAGTTAACAGTAGAGGTCCCTTAAAATTCTCTTAGGGTCTAAAATAATTTCAAACTTAACTGACTTCAACTGGCACATACTGGCACATACAACAGATATAACACACACACACACAGACACACACACACACTATGCTGCTCTTTGGTAACGCGGGACAAAGTTACAAACGATTTAAATCACAGATTTATGTGTAATAAGTTTCTGGGAAAAGTTTTCACATTTTGTTCAATGGTTATGTATTTATAAATTTTGAATTTCAAAATGCCTCTATCCAATTAAAATATTACAACATGCCCAGCATGCCCCTTACAGATAATATATTAGAGGTTTACTATTATGTTGACAAGAATGGATTTTGTAGTGAACTAGGTATAAATTAGAATAAGTATAATGATAATCCAAGTAACATAATATATGGTATAAGCTAAACAGAAGATGAAGTATTCTTCTTCCATTCATAAATGAATATCATATATTAAAACTGCCTGAAAATACCAAAATAAGCTCATTTTTTTTCCAGATACAAAAATACTATTACAGAATTCTGGGGTTTTATATGTTAAAGGAGCTACCTAAATCCAAATCTCTCAATAAATCCTCAAACAAAACAAAACAGGTCAACAAGGAGCAAACAAATGAAGGTATCCATTATTTATGACTACAACATAAGTAGGAGCTAGGGAATGCATCAGCTTCAGGTTACATGAAAATAGGGAAATCAACATCCAAATCCAGTAACACCAGCTCTAGAGCCCATATCTATGTCGGGAGTCAAGTCAGAAACTTTGAAAAAAAGAAGAGAGGAAAATAGAGTAATAGGAGTGTTGGACAACAAATAAAATCACCCACAGAAAAAGAAATTTCCACTGTAACTACTGAAAACAGGTCTGGGATAGGTGGATCAGAGGTTTCCTGGAAAATCAAAAGGACAGAGCTTGAAAACGAACAGAACTAGAGATTGTAGTCTTAGGAAGGCATCATTTCTGGGGGAAAGAATTACACAGAAGGATCAGGTATCTCATGGAGACTGATGATTATGGAAAAGAAGAAAGTAAAAGGTAGAAATTATGGTCCTGCACAAACCAGAGCAATACTTACACTTCTCACCACAAAGAAGGTACTCATTAAAGAAAAGGCATTTTTCGGCAAATCAAAACCACAATGAGATGTTACCTCACACCAGTTCGAATGACTACTATTAAAGAGACAAGAAATGACAGGTATTGGCAAGGATGTGGAGAAAAGGGAAACTTGTGTGCTGCTGGTAGAAATGTTAATTGGTGCAGCCACTGTGAAAAACAGTATGGAGGTTCCACAAAAAATTAAAAATAGAACTACTATATGATTCAGCAATTCTATTTCTAGGTATATATTTGAAGAAAAGGAAAACACTAACTTGAAAAGACATATGTACCCAGCATTACTTACAACAGCTGAGATATGAAACCAACATCAGTGTCCCTGTGAAATGGGTGAGGGCATCGAAAGGTACAAACTTTCAGTTATAAAATAAATAAGTCACAGGGATGTAACATACAGCACCATGACTATAGTTAATACTGTACTGAATATTTGAGAGCTGCTAACAGAGTAAATCTTAAAAGTTCTCATCATGAGAAAAAAAAATTTGTAACTATATGGTGTTGGATGTTAACTAGACTAACTGTAGTGATCATTTAGCAATATACACAACATCAAATCATTATGTTATGCACCTGAAACTAATATAATGTTATATGTCAATTGTACCTCAATAAAAAAAAAAAGCTTAGTCAAAGAAAAAGGGAAAAAAAAGATACAGCATTTTTTGCCATACCAGAAGAAGGGAGCACTGTGAACTAAGGAGCTAAGGAAACCACTGAGTAAATCTTACCCTTGCCAACTTGAAATAGTAAAGCTAGCCCAGGAAAATAATTCATTTCAAAATGAACAGAAGAACAGCAATAGCATCTGTACAGAGTTACTAGAATAAAACAGACATTGAGAATCAAGGGGTTTCAGTTTTGGGGTTTGCTCACCAATAAAATAAAAAAAATGATTAAAAAAAAACCCCAAAAAACCAACAAAACAAAACAGAAACCAGATGAAAGTTATAACTGAAGATTCAAACCTGAATTAAGCATTTGCAAATCTGAAAGAAAACCTCCAAGTAAGAAATCTAAAAATTCAGAACAGAAATATCAAACAAACCAACAAACAGGAAGATGTGAAATAAGAGTAACAACCCAGCAAAGAATCAAAGAAAAAGACAAAATCACCTTAGAAATGAAGACTAAATCACAAAGTAGCTAAGGGAGAATAGATGGAAATGAAAATAAGGGACATGAAAGAAAGGACTGAAAAGCCAAGATGACAAAAATAAAATAGAGATGTCAAAGTGAAATAAAATGATCAAGAAGATCCAACATACATACAACTGAAGACCCTAAAGAAAAACAAAACAAGAGGATGCAATTAATATTAAAAAATATAATTAATTCAAGAAAATGTTCCAGGGGCACCTGGGTGGCTCAGTCATTAAATGTCTGCCTTCTGCTCAGGTCATCATCCCAGCATTCTGGGATCGAGCCCTACATCGGGCTCCCTGCTCAGTGGGAAGCCTGCTTCTCCCTCTCCCACTCCCCCTGCTTGTGTTCCCTCTCTTGCTGCCTCTCTGTCAAATATATAAAATAAAATCTGAAAGAAAGAGAAAGAAAGAAAGAAAGAAAGAAAGAAAGAAAGAAAAAAAGAAAAGAAAAGAAAAGAAAAGAAAAGAAAAGAAAAGAAAAGAAAAGAAAAGAAAATGTTGCAGAAATAAAAGAAGACCTGAAACTACATTTGAAAGGGCCTACTGTGTATCTGTGGTCTGGACCAGTCAACTTTGACACATATATCCACCTATAAAATTATTAGATTTTTAAGATTAACATAAAAAGCAATAATAAACCCCTGGACCTCAAAGCAAAATGACTGAGTCACTCATAAAAAGAGGAAAGTCAGACTGACATAAAAGTTTGACAGCAGTAAACCAAGACAACATGCAGTAGCATTTTCAAGAAATTTTAAGAAAACTGAACTAAAATATTTTTATACAGTTAAGTTGTCCTTCAAATATTGCTGTTATAGAAGAGTCTTAAATATTCAAGAACTTAAAAACTCTACTTGAGGAATCTTTTGCTACTCAAAGTAGGGTTCATAGGCACAGCAATGGCATCATCTGGAAGTATGTATGGCATGAGAATGTAGGCACTACCCAAGAGGTCCAAATGATTCATACGCCCATTATTGTTGGAGAACTACTGTACTAGAGAACAAGTTTCATGAAAAAAAGAGATGAGTAACCAGAGAAATTTTGACAGAGTGACCAGAGAGATTTAACTGCTTCCTAGGACTGAAAAGGATACATGCATATGCTGAATATTTTGACAACGTAGAAATAATACAACTGAAATAATGAGAGGCGAAAGAAGAAAGGAAAGTACATTAATGAACTGTCAAACAAATAACACATAATCAAGGATGTTTTTTAAAACTGACAAGCCAAATAGTAGAAATCTAAGTAAAGGGAAAGAGAATTAAGGACATTATAGGAGTTATAACTATAAAGGTACAAAACAAACCTTCCTAAACACCTCCACACAAAAAGAGAGTATACACCATACAGAGAAAAAACACAGTAAATAGAACATAATACATAGAATATGTAACATAAAATAACAAAGTTGAGACCAAACACAACAGCATCTCAATTAATGCAAATGGGCTTAACATATCAATTAAAAGTAAAATATTTCAAACTGTCTTCCAGAAGAAAACTAAATCCTATGCTATAGACAAGAGACACACCTCAACGAAAGTGATTCAGGGAAGCTAAAAATAATGGTATACTAGAGAAAAACAGAAAAATAGAAAGGAGGGGATATAATTCTAATATCAGACAATAAAATTTAGGTCAAAAGACATTAAAAATGACAAATATTTTTTATAATGTTAAAGGTCACAATTCAAACTGAAAATACAGCAGTTACAAATCTCTATGCACCAAGTAACATAGCAATTACATTCACAAACCAGAAACTAAATAGATGCTTTGAAATAGGAGCACAGTATTTAATAGAAAACTTTAACACTACTCTTAAATCAAGATGAGCGGACAAAAAGCAATAATTTAGGAGACCTAAACAATATGTTTACTATGGTGGAGCTTACAGAGAAACAGATACAGAAACTGATAACATTACATGAATATAATAAAGGGCCTATTTTTTTTCTCAAGCACACATAGAACATGCAAAGGCCTGATCCTATGTCAGGTGACAGAAAAAGCCTCAAACTTCAATGGCATGTATGTATCTAAAAAGGAAAATCTGAATATTCTCTAAAGTAAAACCTATATGTGTAATACTATTAATAAACTCCAGGCAAGAAGACAAAAAAAGTAGTCTAAGGTCACAAGTACAGGTATTCTAACTTTTGACTACATTCACATGCGGTTTAAATAATATTCAACTATTCTGAAGACACAGCAAAATGATAGATTCTCAAGAACCAACATACATTTTAAAAGCAAACTCCATTTTACTTTGGAGAAATATTTTTAACCTTCTTTAAAAATACAAATCCTGGCTTACTCCTTACCCATAGAATTCACCACGATCTACTTCACTTTAATCTTAGATTTGTAGATTATTCTAGTTTTACCAAATTGTTTTACAAGAATGAAGATAAAACAAGGGCCTCTTCTTATGGCTCAAACAAAAATATCTTCTTTTTGGGGCACATGAGTGGCACAGTTGGTTAAGCGTCCAACTCTTGATTTCGGTGAGGGTTGTGATCTCAGGATTGTGGGATCGAGACCCACATTGGGCTCCACTCAGTGCACAGTCTGCTTGTCTGTCTCCCTCCCTCTTTGCCCCTCCCCCCACCCACACACATGCATTCCCTCAAATAAATAAATAAATAAATAAATAAATAAAATCTTTAAAAATTATCTTCTTTCTGATGTCTACGGCAGAATTTTTTCTTGCATTAATATTTTAATGTATGAAATTGTTACCATATTATACTTCTGCTTCGTAATTGCTTTAAAAATACTAATAGCAGGTCTTGAAATAAAAACACAACATGTGATCTCACAATTCTGTGGTTTAGGTGGTAATTAAAACCATAATCAAAGAGCTGACGGCATTGTCATAAATCCAGTGATGTTCTGCCCACTAAATAGAGATCCTCATCACTGAGAGTCGCCATGGATATGTCTTCAACTAGTACCCTATGAATCATCTGGCAGCCCCATGTGTGACATCAAATGTATCTTTCCAGCAAGGAGAAGGGCAGAATCACAGGCAGCCTGGATTAAAGTCTCAATAATTCCCACAGCAATATTAATAATGCAAAGAGGAGACTAAAGGTCTGATAGTCAAAGGGAGGAGGATTCCCTCTCTCTAAATAAAGAGGCAATAGTAACTGATGCTTTCATGGTGGCAAATGTCTTGCCTTTGCTTAAACTTCCCATACAAAATGGCTCAAAATTCTTCTTAAGGATTTAGAAAAAATAAAGGAAACCATCAGCTATTACCTCTGACTTGTTATCCTCATTCAATTTAGAACTGATTTTATACTAAGTATGAAAATACAGGCAGTGTGTAAGAGGTGGGAGAGGTTGATGCAGACTGGGAAATAATCTGACTAGGTTTTTGGAAATCCCAATATTTATAATGGGGCATACAACAGTTCATTCAGTATAATAGTGATTCCTTAATTAATGACATCCACAGATGTATCACTATTTGCAGGGATACATGAAATTCTTCAAGTAATTTTGTTTATAAATTTTATTTTATATCATACAGTAAAGCTGACTTTTTTTTGTAGTTTCATGAATTTTAACAAATGCATAGATTTGCATGGCCACCACCATAGTGAGGGTACTGAACAGTTTCACCACCCTCCAAAATCCCTCATGCTATGTCTTTACAGTCATTCTAAACAAAATTAATTTTAACTCACTTTATTTTAATGTTTTTCTCCCATGAAAGAGTAAAACAACACAGAACAACCAAAACAATTCCTCCAAAACATCCAAGGATCACCGACCCAAGCATTCAAAGACACCGGGGTAGAGTTAGGTTTATGCGGGCTCAGTTCCTTTTTCAGTCCTAGCAAGAATGCACATAAAATGCGTGCCCTGCTCCAAAGACATTATTCTCTGATTAGGGATTTAGTTGTTCCGTTCCATGCCAGACAGATGTTCCCTTTTCTCTCTGCCTTTGTGGTCTCTATGCCAAGCCCAAGAGGGGCTCAGTAAAGCTCCGGTGCTCCGAGCCCAGGACACAGCCCCAGACCTCAAGGAAGCAGTCAGAGAAAAAAGAAAGAAGCCTCAAGTAGGGGTTGTCAGCAGAAAAGAGGTGGTGATACATTTCAGAGGATGGCAATGAGAAGTGGCGAGGAGAAGAAAGCCAAGGGATATGGAGGGCTAGGGAGAAAGATACGCAGTAGTAAATAAGAGTGAGAAATGGGCTGAAAACTACAAGTCCATCCCAAATTTCTCTCTCGTGAGGATAAATTACTTCAAGTAGAATTTCAGGGTCAAAGAGTATATCTATTTCACATTTATTTAAATTTTATGAACCTTATTTTTTAAAAAAGCAACTTCAAAACCTCCCTAACCCAGGGCATTTTTGTTGAATGACACTACTACAATGGATTCTCTTCTCAGAGCTGTGCGATTACCTGATTAAACAAGCTTTTGGCCTTAGAAGCAGTTTTAAAGAAATTCACTCTTATTAAAAAATTATGACAAATACACAAACAGACTGCTCCTTTGCTTTGGCCCCAACCCAATCTTGGTACTACCCTTGACGACAAGCAGGACAAAATATTTGTTATTAATAAGCAGCTTTTGTTTTTCCTAACCTGTAGGTGAAACAGATCCAAACCTAAAATTATAAGCATGCCAAGTCATTCATTATCTTTCAACCCATCACCTACTCAAAATGAAGGAACTTCTATTATCCTGAAAAGGTCAAAACTGCCTTGTAAAATACCACTCACGTCATAAATTCTAAAGCTCAACAGCATGAGGTCATCTCATGTAGGACACAAAAAAATTTTACATAAATTTTTAAAAAATTGCCAACAGCATTATCTTTACTAAACAACTAGATGTAAAATGAATTCACTAAATTCTGCCCTTAAATCATTACTCTCATATATATTTGTTTATCTGCACATTAACTATCCCAGAAGCAGATGTAAGGATCCTAGCACATTGACTGCCTCCATGAAAGAGAATTTGTTGACTGGGTGACAATGGCAGAGGGATTTTATCACTACATTTTTGAAACTTTCAAGTTCGAACCATGTAAATGCACTAATATTCAAAGGGTAAATTAAAACATTTACACAGAGAAGATCATTATTTCTGTAAGGAAATACCTTTGTAATTTCCATGCTGTCAGCTAACAACAAAAATACAATTGTATCAAATGATACCATCGGATACCAAGCCACAGGGAAAATGAGGCAGGTTACCATTCTCCTTATGAAAAGGTGTATATGTATATGGGAGAGAACAGCTTCTCCAATAACTTGATTGAAAGTTACATGTGTAAAACAAAAAGAATGGCTGAGAAGGAACACTTGCAGTCAGCTCTTTCTCCCACTAACTGAAATGCCCAACCGAATACCCTCTACTGTTTGCAGAACTCTGTTCACCTGTGCATGTGCTCACGAGAGCAATGTAGCTGAAGCAACAGTGAAGGTCATGAGCAGCACAGTCTCTACAGGGCACCATCTGTTGACCTAGACAACATTCCAATGTGCAGAGACAAAGGGTGGAGGCAGCTTCCTGCAGGACAGGCCTCCACCTCATCCACTGTCCCAGGGTCCAACTGGAAGTGGACATAGTCATGGTGCAGGATCACAGAGCACCACAGCTAGAGTCAGAAGGGGAACAACTGGTCAATAGCAGGAAATCCAACATTCAAACCCACCAACTTTCTTAGAATGGAGAAGTTAAAGTATTTGCCTCAACAGCACAGGTCAGAATACTATTTACCAGTCCACGGAGAGAGAGAGACTTGTGCCAGAACGCACATCATCTCTCACAAAGCATACTTAGAGTCCAGCCGACGTTGCTTTCCAAACCTAGACATCTGCAGCGAAGGCAGCAGCCTGCTGATTTACACTGTAGCATGAGCTCCTCATCTTTCTGCAAGCCACTACAAACAGTTCACAGACCAGCAAGCACAGTGTGTGAGCCATACTTAGAGCAGCATCGTAAACTATGAGTACCACTGACAGCAAAGTTTAGTGACAATCCAAATTCCATTCATCTCAGCTAACATGTGACTTAATAACCATATCCGTTGATCAGGGGTTGAGATAAGACCCTTCTCAAGACTTTAGATTATAAACCTCTTTCTTCCAAAGGAATGAATAAACAGGGCTTAACACCCTAGTTTTGAAAGGTCACTGACCCTTATTTTAAAGCATAAAAACTACAAAATAAGTACTCAAGTATTTGTTACCCAACTGATAAATCAACTTTCAATTGGATCAGTTACATACTATTTAGTCTTTTATATTTAAAAAAAATATTCTTAGGTTAAACCCTTAAATAGTTTCTCAGCTTAGGAGTATTGAAATATTCCTCAGGAAAGTCAAACTCATGAGTAAAGGTAATGTTCCAAATTGTTTAAAATGTTTCTTTTAGTTTGAAATTATTTACTTAAAAATACCAAATACAAGCTTATGGTTTTTAATGACTCCACTAATGGACATCAACCTCACTCCCTCCCTCATTAGAACACTGGAATTCTCAATTGCTCCCAGTGTGTTACTGCTACTGCCCGTCCACACACATCAGAACACCCTGATGATTCTAGAAGCCCATGAGGAATATCTTGTGCCTTTGAAAGGCTTAACAGCAATAGCATATTATTTTCCATACAATTATCAGCATTTATGTACATGGCCCACGTTTTGAAAACAAAATATAAAACAGTGGATCATTTTTGATCTTAAGCATGACCAGTGAATTCTCAAATGTCTAAACTATGGCTCACCTCATTAATTTCCCCTCATCAGAAAAACAGCACTCTGGATGAGCAGCTCCTTTAATGTTGACAGGAATTATGAAAGATTAAAGAAGTGAAAACCAAAGAAGCCTATGCGTCCTAACATGTTCTTTTTAGCAGAATCTCTAAAAATTCCATTATAAAATATTTTTTTAAGATTTCATTTATTTATTTGAGAGAGAGAGACAGGATGAGAGAGAGATCATGAGCAGTGGGGAGGGACAGAGGGAGAAGCAGACTCCCTGCTGAGCAAGGAGCCCAATGTGGGACTCCATCTCAGGACCTTGGGATCATGACCTGAGCTGAAGGCAGACACTAACCAACTGAGCTATCCAGGTGCCCTCTACTATAAAATCTCATCTGGAGTTTGAAAAAAGCCACTTGCTACACAAAATCAAATTTTAGATTAATTGGTATTAGGTCATTTCATTCTCAATTAGTTTTGGGGGAATAAAATCACTGGGGCACGTAGGTGGCTCAGTCAGTTAAGCATCTGCCTTTGTTTGGCTCAGGTCATGATCTCAGGGTCCTGGGATCAGGTCCCAGGTCAGGCTTCCTGCTCAGCGGGAAGTCCACTTCTCTTTCTCCCTCTAACCCTCCCTCCCCCTCGTGCTCTCTCTCTCGTTCTCTCTCTCTCTCTCCCATTTGTTCTGTCTCTCTCTGTCAAATAAATAAATGAATAAAAGCTTTAAAAAAATCACTTCTTTCATCTTGCAAACATACCCTTAGCCACAGGCAAAAGATTTTCCAAAACATGTTTTTCAATAAAGTTTTTAAATTTTTAAATTTACACATCATAAAAATCACTCATAAAACTCTTTGAATTTTTACAAATGCACTGGGGTGTGAAACCATCATCATAATCAGGATACAGAACAAGTCCATCATTCCAAAAAATGTCCCTGTGCTGTACCCTTTAGTCAAATACACCCCTTATTCCCAATCCCTGGCAACCACCCCACGGTAAATGCAAATGTCCAAAATTTAGACTGGATGCATAGGACAAATCTCACCGCAAAGAGAAGACAATGCAATGAGCCCTCCCCATAGTCTTGCTCCTATGTCCTTCCTAAACCCTCAGTGGAAGGATATTGTTCACCTACCAGAGAGCTACTCTTTCCCCTTGGGGTTGCTGTTGTACAACTGACGACTATAAAAGAATATCAACCCACGGTATTCTTTCTGCTCCAATCCCACCACCTTTTTGCTGTGAAATACTCCCTCAACCTGAGTTCTTTGTGCACCAGTGACCACATTACAGACTTAGTCATTCGCACCGATGGTGCCAATTAGTTTCTCTGTGATGTGCTACAATGAACCTGAAATGGATGCCCTACAATCTTCCTTGCACTCCTAGATGGTTACAGCTGAGGCCCACTGACAGCAGCACGGGGATAATCACATCCCTACATTCTGCAGCTCATCTTCCACCTTATGCCCCAGCCTCAAGAGGAGGTGATCTACGGGCTCAGATTAGGCATATCTTATCTCTCTCTCTCTCTCTCTCTCACACACACACACATTCATACATACATACATACATACATACACACATGTATGTGTGTAAAACATGGCATTTCTATTCCTTCAGTTGGAACATAGGGTTTTTAACTGAAGTATGTAAGAAGTTTTCTTACAACATTCAAAATCTTCCCCTTTCATAGTTCTTAACCTCTTTGGAAATAGTCGATTTTTAGTAATATAACATAATCGGACTGGGAACACGTTTTATTAATTAGGAAGAAATGACAGTGGTAATATTAACATCTTACATTTATAAGTACGTCAGAGTCTATAAAACACTCTCACATGGCTTCTAATTTATCCAGTGTTTGCAACATGGCAACTTGGGGGACTATAAAAGAAACTTACAGCCTTCTGAAGCTTTTAAGCTAGAGACTAAAGGTGAGGCAGAGGGACAACAGAAGTGACGACAAAACAACAACAACAAAAAACAATTATAACAAATGTAACTAGAAAATTATAAGCTGGTCAAACTGATACCATTTCACCCAATCCAATTAATATATCAATGTCTATGATTCTAAGAAAGTGATAATTCAAGCCTGACCCAATTTTTGAAATGAAATTCCAATGCGAAAAGCAGTTAAGTATTTCTTAAAGTGGGATCTGACCTAGAATACTAATGGGCTTGGGGTATTGTTAATGTGGGAAAAGTTTCCTAAAGAAAATGGGTTATTAAACAGGGTGTAGATATTGATAAACATGACTTTAATGGCACTATTTTAATTGAAGGAAAAAACAAGAGAGACTTAAAAAATGAGTATTGAAATGCTCTGCCTGGGGGTCCAAGCCTTCTGAGAGAGCAAGAGTGATTTATCTTCTCTGCATTCCCAGCGTAGCCTAGAAATTCAGAAACAGTGTCTTAAATGGAAACAAGTTATGTGAACGCAAAAAGGATAACCCAAAGAACAGTTATCCTGGCAGTTTTGTATTTCTGCAAGGAAATAAACTGAGGACACGGGCATACAGAACCAGAACCTGGCCCACAGGATGGCAGAAACTGAAAAGGCAAGGTGGATTGAACAATGGGGAAGAAGGCTGGGCAGACCACAGCAGTCTGGGCTGATGTGGAAAGAGTAAGAAGCCACTGAGGTAGAGGAGGGCAGGGTGTGGAACAGTGTGGAGCACAGCCGACCTGTCTATAAGCATGGGGCCAGGCTTCACAGAAACAAACCACTGCATCCCCCACAAAGTCCCATGTAGGGCTTCTCCCTAGAGTAACAAGAGGACTGGAAGCTCAATTTCATAATGGGGAGATGTGGTAGATTCAGTGTCTGACCTATTCCCTTTTACGTGTCACTGGAAAGGCCAAGTAGAGTTACATTAGTGAGGCAAAATCATTACTGCAGTTTTCCCCTAAGCATGTCAGAAGAGACCATTTGGAATGAAATGGAATGGAATGCATGAGCTCTGGGCCCTCCATCAGTTTCCCCACACTTTATCCTTCATCCCCCAATTCATGCTCTCAGATTTCACCATTCCCAGGCACACATCTGCCTCTGGAGTGGCCCCAACATCTCATTCTTCCTCCAGAGGGGTCCCCTGCCACACAAGGCCTCCCCAATGTGTTCCCCTTGGACTGGGAACTTCTCAACACTCAATCCAATACTATAAACACTGGTAGCAGTATGTTCTTAAAGTTTCCTTCCATTTTCTGAAGCAAAACTTGCTTCTCACCCTGGGGGAAAACATTGAAACCAAATGCTTTGTGTGTGATAAACACCATTCCCCAAAAGAATAAAATAGAAAAATGGAGAAAGGAAGCAAGTTTGACTTTCAAATCATTTATGTATTTGAAAGAGAAGATCACTGTCATGCAAGGAGGAGGTTAGCAGGTAAATCCTACAGGAGGCCAATGCACTTGGCAGGTCTGTATGTGAGAGTGGGGAGCACAGGCTGGGGTGTAACAGGACATATTAGACGGAGCAGACAGTTGGCAGAAGGCCTTGAGAGCACCCACCGAGAGCAGAACAGAGTTCACAGTTCTCCGAGACTTACCAGATAACCCAGGTCTTTGGGATTGGGAGTGTCTATGTTTGAATATGGATATATATGATGTTCTCCAATTTCACTTAAAGAAAATAGTGTAGCTAGATATTGAAATTGTCACGTAAGAGTATAGAGAAACTACTGAGTTCTCTAATTCTTAATCCTGATATAAATTTTTATCTGAAAACAACTCCACTCAGAATACAATTTGATCTCTTTCAGAAGTGTGAGGCTTGCCTTTACTAAACTTTCTAGGACAAGACTCAAGTTAGGTTAACCACTGTAATATCTTAAGAGAATACAAAATAATTTGCAAGATTAATGTCAATCAAGTCATATTTAAATAGTTTATGTACTAACCACCAATTTGGAGGACACTGGGTTCTTCAACAAAAAAAGTATTTCCCACTAATTGACAAACTTATAAGCCAGGCCCCTAATTCCACACTCCCTAAGGGCAGAAGAAGCTCATTTATAAAGATGCCATACCTGAGGTCAGTTAATCAACAAAGTAGCTGAAATGAGGAATCATAAAAATGCTTATCT
Organism: Ailuropoda melanoleuca; assembly: GCF_002007445.2. Lineage (NCBI taxonomy): Eukaryota > Metazoa > Chordata > Mammalia > Carnivora > Ursidae > Ailuropoda > Ailuropoda melanoleuca. Next base: position 42,348,814 of record NC_048223.1, read on the forward strand.
TACATGTTTTATTTTAGCACACATTTAAATGTGCATTTATTTGCAAAGATTATAATGTAGGGCCAAGACCTTTTCTTTGTGATGGGGTTTCCAGTGATGGGGTTTCTCAGTCTTCCGTACATAAATAACACCCATGAGACAATATTGAAGATCCTCAGGATTGTTTTCTTTAAAGAAGAATGAAAACTTAAAGACACATGTGGAGCAAAGTGAAAACAGAACCTGGAAGCTGTTCATATTTTTATGATTTGTCCCTAATCTTTTATAATTGCCTCATCTTTATCCAATCTGATAGTAATTTGTCTTTATGGAGTCTTTCCAAAGGTTTTCATAGAAATGACGGCTCTCTCTGTTTTAGCACACACATTTCATCAGTTTTCATTCCATTTAATTAAATTATGCCAATTACAGTAACAAGAATACCATACATAGATTCGGAAACAAAATGCCTCTTGGTGAGCACTTATCTCAGTGAGTGGACATCTTCGCCCAGTGGGCAGGGAGCGCCTGCACCAGTCCAGGCACTGTTGGGGGGGTGGGGGTGCTGGGTCACCTGGGGAGGCCAGAAAGCATGCCTTCTATTGCACTGTGATCCATCTCCTGGAGGATTCTGTCTGTAAGCACTGCAAAAGCCAGGGCTGTATCTAAGTAATACCTGGCATATTTTAAGCACACAATAAATATGTATTCAATGAAAGAACTGGCCTTGACTATCTTTAATTATTCCCACACCATTAAAAGAACACAAAGCAATGTTTCATTTGGATAAAGAAATGGAAGAGGGCAACTGCCTACAGAAAGACCAGAAAATTACCATGATTATCACAGACATAAAGGAAACAAAAGGAGGAAGGAAAAAACCCAGTTCAGTAATTCCATTCAAAAGTACCCTAATCCAGCTTTGTAGTAGAGCTCAGCATTGTGATGCCCCAGCTTTGTTTTTCCTTTTCTGAAAGGCCCCTTGGAAATTCTGGGCCTTTTCTGCTTCCATACAAATTTAAGGACTACTTCTTCCAGTTCTTTGAAAAATGTCCTCGGTATTTTGATCGGGATAGCATTGAAAGTGTAGATTGCTCTGGGTAGCATGGACATTTTAACTATGTTAATTCTTCCGATCCATGAGCATGGAATATTTTTCCATCTTTTTATGTCTTCCTCAATGTCTTTCAAGAGCAATTTATAGCTTCTAGAACCNAATGGTGCTGGGAAAATTGGACAGCTACATGCAAAAGAATGAAACTTGACCACTCTCTCACACCATACACAAAAATAAACTCCAAATGGATGAAAGACCTCAATGTGAGACAGGAATCCATCAAAATTCTAGAGGAGAACATAGGCAACAACTTCTATGACATCGGCCAGAGCAACCTTTTTCACGACACATCTCCAAAGGCAAGAGAAATAAAAGATAAAATGAACTTATGGGACTTTATCAGGATAAAGAGCTTCTGCACAGCCAAGGAAACAGTCAAAAAAACTAAGAGACAGCCCACGGAATGGGAGAATATATTTGCAAAGGACACCACAGATAAAGGACTGGTATCCAAGATCTACAAAGAACTTCTCAAACTCAATACACGAGAAACAAATAAACAAATCATAAAATGGGCAGAAGATATGAACAGACACTTTTCCAATGAAGACATACAAATGGCTAACAGACACATGAAAAAATGTTCAAAATCATTAGCCATCAGGGAAATTCAAATCAAAACCACACTGAGATACCACCTTACGCCAGTTAGAATGGCAAAGATAGACAAGGCAAGAAACAACAATTGTTGGAGAGGATGTGGAGAAAGGGGATCCCTCCTACATTGTTGGTGGGAATGCAAGTTGGTACAGCCACTCTGGAAAACAGTGTGGAGGTCCCTTAAAAAGTTAAAAATTGAACTACCCTATGACCCAGCCATTGCACTACTGGGTGTTTACCCCAAAGATACAGACGTAGTAAAGAGAAGGGCCATATGCACCCCAATGTTCATAGCTGCATTGTCCACAATAGCCAAATCATGGAAGGAGCCGAGATGCCCTTCAACAGATGACTGGATTAAGAAGCTGTGGTCCATATATACAATGGAATATTACTCAGCTATCAGAAAGAACGAATTCTCAACATTTGCTGCAACATGGACGGCACTGGAGGAGATAATGCTAAGTGAAATAAGTCAAGCAGAGAAAGACAATTATCATATGATTTCTCTCATCTATGGAACATAAGAACTAGGATGATCGGTAGGGGAAGAAAGGGATAAAGAAAGGGGGGGTAATCAGAAGGGGGAATGAAACATGAGAGACTACGGACTATGAGAAACAAACTGAGGGCCTCAGAGGGGAGGGGGGTGGGGGATTGGGATAGACTGGTGATGGGTAGTAAGGAGGGCACGTATTGCATGGTACACTGGGTGTTATACGCAACTAATGAAGCATCGAACTTTACATCGGAATCCGGGGATGTACTGTATGGTGACTAACATAATAAAAAAATCATTAAAATAAAACAAACAAACAAACAAAAGTACCCTAATCCAAAAGTCAAAAACCTCCCTAGGAACCCAACATATGCTCTGATGCTGGGAAATGGTATGAGATGAATAGTTGGTTGTGGGTTTCTTCCTAATCAAGTTTTTTAATTGAATTCTCAGAGTTTAATCAGATCTTTGAATTAGGTAGAGACTTCTATGAGAAGACATTCTTTTCCTGAAACAACAACAACTAACAAATGCTGAATACTTAATATTGCTAGGCACTGTAGTAAGCATGCCATGTGTATTTATTCATTTAATCCCCATAATAATTGCAGGTACTAAACTCATTCAAAGACAGAGAGCTTATCAATGGTGGAGCTAGGATTTGAACCCAGAGGCTGTGTTCTTTTTTTTTTTTTTTTTAAAGATTTTATTTATTTATTTGACAGAGAGATTGTCAGCGAGACAGGGAACACAGCAGGGGAGTGGGAGAGGAAGAAGCAGGCTCCCAGTGGAGGAGCCAGATGTGGGACTTGATCCTGGAATGCCGGGATCACGCCCTGAGCTGAAGGCAGACGCTTAAGGACTGCGCTACCCAGGGGCCCCCCAGAGGCTGTGTTCTTAACCACTGTGTCACACTATCTAGTTGAGCTCCCCTTTTCTTATAAATAATTTTAATATTTTACCTAAGGGTTTTCTTGATATACGTCCCAAAAATACATCAAAGTCTTTAATTATAAAGTCGAAATTAATTCTTGAATAATTCCCACTAACTGTATATTCACTGGGAAAACAACAACCATACATGACTATATTTATTCATTAACGAACATTTCATAAGCAATTGCTTAATCACTTCAAAACAAAGAGTAAAAGCGACTCAGTGGACATGTCTCAGTTAATGAGTATTTCCTGCATGCCTGTCCTTGCCAATGCTTTCAGGAAGCTCGGTTTGGTGGAAGAAATGCATCACTGTCCTACAGTTTTAGGAAATGCTAACACTAACTTGCAGGAAGGGCTCTGGGATGTCTAAGTGTGAAATGGGATGGCAGGGAAGGTACAGGGGAAGGGACACTGCAAAGACTTCGATATTCAACCTAGGCATTTCTTATGTAATCCACAGAGATTCAAATTAAGGACCACCACAGAGGAGAAATATGATCGGAATTTTGTTTTCCAATAACCATCCAGAAATAGAGAGCATGGAGCACATGAGAGAAAGCATCAAGCCAGAGGCTGGTAAGGACCCTGTCACCCTGGTGGCTGCGAAAGTCTAGGAAAGAACTGAGAAATGTACACTTTAACTGAGGGAACTGTATGATATATGAATAATACCCATAAAGTTGTTTTTTTGAAAAGTCTAGATGGGGGGCGCCTGGTGGCTCAGTTGGTTAGGTGTCTGCCTTCGACTCAGGTCATGATTCCAGAGTCCGGAGGTGGAGCCTCACATTGGGCTCCTTGCTCAGCAGGGAGCCGGCTTCCCTCTCCCTCTGCTGCCCCCCCTGCTCGTTCTCTCTTTCTCTCTGTCAAATAAATAAAATTTTAAAAAATAAAATTAAAAAAGTCTAGATGGGAAATGGTAAAAGCCTGAACTCAAACCACACCAGTGGTCAAAGGAAAGACAGACTCAACAGATATTCAAAGTCAGAATCAGCAAGACTTGGGGAGACGACGGGTGGGAAGAAGGGCTGGACTGAGGTGTGGGAGTGAGAAGATTGGGAAGAGAAGAAAAATGGAGTCCTGTCACAGAATGGAAACGCGAGATGGAGACTAACATAGAATCGAGAAACTGCAGCACAAACAAAACCAATACAGTGTTACCCGGGGGGCACAGAGCCAGGGGAGAGGTATCTATGAGATGAAGGACACATTTGAGTTAGCTGCTAAAATATTAACCCATTAACAATGGTGTCACTGTTCACTGTTAACACTTTTTCACTCCCTCCTCCGCAGCAGACCTGGCATCCGTCACTTCTGGCGTACATTACCAACGTCCTCATTTAATCTGAGCAAACCATGGCACACGGAGATGAAGAGGAAGAGCTGGGGTGCTAATCCAGCTACCCTAGCCTCTGACACCCCAAGCTACTTCCGTGCTGCTACACCGCCCGCAGAAGTGCACTTTATTGTCACTGTGACAATAAAGACAACGACAGCTTCACTCTGCCACTGCCGAGCCAGTTAGAACTGCAGCTCTCAGCTATGGGCCTCTGCCAAATGCCCAGCTCTGCATGTGGAATTTCACATGCTTACATGTCTTGTAAGAGTAGTAACAAGACCTGCATTCATCAAGCATCTGCACAAGGCCAGACCCTTGTGATGAGAGTCACACACATGTCATTTCTAGTCCTCAGAACATCCCCGCAAGAGAAGCTGCCCTGGTCTCAATATGCAGTCAAGGAAATGGGCCTACAAGATGAGGTGACTGACCCAGGGCTATGGTGCACTAAGGAGCAGGAGAGGGATAGAATCTCCATACTCTGAAGTACCCATATGTATTCATACACACAGATGTAAATATAAATCAACGGAGAGAGGGAGTGAGGGAGAGAGAGAGCATTCGTGCGGCAAAATGTTCAAAATGAGTGAATTCTAATAAATATAGGAATTATCTGTATTATGCTTGCAGCTTTTCAGTCTGAAACCATTTTTTAAAAATAGAAAAATGGGGGAACCTGGGTGGATCAGTCAGTTAAGCACCCAACTCTTGATTTCGGCTCATATCACGATCTCAGGGTCCTGAGATCAAGCCCCACGTTGGGCTCCCTGCTCAGGGTGGAGCCTGCTTCAGATTCTCTCTCTCTCCCTCTGCCCCCACCCCCCACTCATGCTTTATCTCTAAATGAATGAATGAATGAACAAATGAAAGATAAACCCTGTGAGTCAGGGCATAATAGAACCCAAAGGGCTGTGTCCATTCTCAAAAGACACCTTAGTCATTACAAGCAGATGAGAATCAATTCTGTTTCTAAGCAGCTCTAGGGGGAAAAAAAAAATCACATAACTTCTTTTTTTTTTTTTTAAAGAAACTGCAATTAAGCAATATTTTTAAAACTACCAATTAAACATGCATGGTGCAAACTGGCTTGCTGGGCACCAGGACCTGAATGTTAGAAATGTGGTATAACTTCTGGGGTGAATAGTTAATTCACTTTCACCTGAGGAAAAAAGTAGCATTTACTAGGTGAATTGTTCTCATTCAGAATGTATGACTGGTACATCTTACTAAGTTTAGAAATAAAAGAGAACTGTGAATGCATTTAATACTAAAATATAGGATTACCAAACATGTGATATTTAGAGAATTCAGGTCATTTCTATTTTTTAGGAATTGGAGTTGTTGTGTGATTCCTCATTTAAAGTAGTGATCCTTTGTAAAACAAAACAAAACAAAACAAAAACAAACAGTAGTGATCTTTTGTTTGAAATTACATCCAGGAAGTAAATTAAATTTGCCTCAAGTGAGGATAATGATTATTATTTAAAAGAATTATTTGGATGCTGATTTAATCTTGTGGGCTGAACTATAACACCACCATTATTTTGTTATTTTTAACCTAGAAAATGGAATTTTTACATGGTTTCATACATTGGTAGGCTATTCTTTTGATAAGCCCATAAAAATTTTTTGTAACATTTTACCGATAAAAGTGGTGTTCAAGTGGCGTTCAAGTGTCCTTAGTTTTTAAAGTAAACACTAGATGGCAGTAAATACACAAAAGTTGTGACATATGACCCGGTGCTTACCAGCATACAGGAGGGACCATTTTTGCCTTTTACTGAATTTTATGTTGCACTATGTTAAGCATTAAAAACAAAACAAACAAACAAAAACCCTGAAGAATCAAAAATTAAATGAAAATTAAAGTTTCCTGGCTTTAAAAGTTTGAACCAGAAAAGTTCATCCACAATTTAAATTGTGAGAATACTTTCAACACCAGCTTTATAAAATTGTTACGTTTTCTAAGTCTGTTTTGTTTTGTTAAAAAATTCTAATCAATAAATGTATTTTTTAGAGGTTACTTAATTTGGAGAAAATAACTAAAATAAGATCTCTTAAATTGCTGTTTCCATCAAGATGCTAAAAATTTACACAAGACTTTATTTACGGCTTATTTATTAGGTTTTGAATTAGTGAAATTTCTACTCTTTTAGGGGCCATGAAAGAATATATGTAAGTATAGCATGCTGTTAATTTAATGTCCTATAGGCAAAACATTTTCTAAAACTCAGTAATTAATACTGATACTTTACCTTGATTCTGGGAAAAAACATGACATTAAATATAATTTTAAGATTTTACTTCCTTATTTGAAAACACATCTACAGATCAAAAGGAAAAATCTTACACACAGTGACATGTTAATTTGACCCATGGATGGTTTTAGTGAACCTTCTATAACATTCTGAATTAGAATTTCAGTATGATTTTACAAACTTGTCTGGTAATAAACCAAAAAAGTATACTTTCTAATTTCTATTAAGCTTTCTACATTTTGGATTCATTTCAAGACCAGATGGCATTCAGCTCAGGTCTCAGCAACACTAAAATAAAACTAGCTAACTTACTAATTTTTTGGTTACTTCTAACATTTTCTCTGAGCTAGATTTTGTTCTAACACACAAAATTTTCAATTTAGAAACAAAGCTGGTGTCCTCACAGTAGGAAGAAAGTCAATAAAATAAAAACAAATCAATCTTCAAATATATTATTGTGGTAGAAAGGGAAGACTTATTTTAATACCAATCTGTGCCAATATAAACCCAGGTTTGATCAATAGTTTTTAAAAAAACAGTAAGTAGCTTCAGTTACTACAAGCACATTAAAACAAACACACACCCGAATAGTCAAAATAATCTTTTACAGCCTTGAAAAAGAACAAAGTGGGGAGTCTCACACTTACTGATTTGAAAACTTAGTACAAAGCTACAGTGATAAAAGTAGTGTGGTAACCGGCATAAAGCTAGATGTATACTTATCACCAAATTCATCAAGTTGTATACACTAAATATGTACAGCTTTTTGTATGTCAATCACATATCAATAAGATGGTTTAAAGAAAGACAGATGTATAGACCAGTGGAATTGAATAAAGTCCAGAAATAAATCCTCACATGTATGGTCAAATGATTTTCAACAAGGGTGCCAATACCATTCACTGCGGAAGGGAGTCTTTTCAACATGCTGCTGGGAACACTGGATATCCATGTGCAAAAGAATGAATTTGGACACTTACATTACATCATATACAAAAACTAACTTAAAATGGATCAAAGACCTAAGTTTAAGGCCTAAAACTATAAAACTCCTAGAAAAAAACCATAGGGCAAAAGTTTCATGACATTAGATTTAGCAACGATTTTTTGGATATGACACCAAAAGCAAAGGCAAAAAAGGGAAAAAGTAGAAAAATTAGACTTCTGTGCATCAAGAAGTAGTAGCAACAGAGTAAAAAAGTAACTCACAGAATGGGAGAAAATACATGCAAGTCATACATCTAATAAGGGATTGATATCCAGAATATATAAAGAACTCCTACAAATCGACAACCAGAAAACAAATAGCATAATTTAAAAATAGGCAACGAACTCAAACAGATATTCAAAAAAAGATATACAAATGGCCAAAAAGCACCTTAAAAGATGTGCAACATCACTGATTATCAGGGAAATCAAAACCATAATGAGATACTACTTATACCCATTAGGGTAACTATTATTAAAAGAAACAGAAAATAACAATTGTTGACAAGGATGTGGAGAAAATGGAACACTTGTGCATTGCTGATCGGAATGTAAAATGGTGCAGCTGCTATGGAAAATAGTATGGTATTTCCTCAAAAAATTCAACATAGAATTACTATATAATCCAGAAATTCTGTTTCTGGCTATCTACTCAAGAGAAGGAAACAAGGACTCAAACAGATATTTGTACACCATGTTCACGGCAGCACTATACACAACAGCCAAAATGTAGAAGAAACCCAAATGTCCACTGACTGATGAATACATAAATAAAATGTGGTATATACATACATTTGAATATCATTCCGTCCTAAAAAGGAAGGAAATTTTGACACATGCTATAACACGAATGAACCTTAAAGACCTATGCTAAGGGAAATAACTAGACACAAAAGGACAAATCTTGGATGATTCCATTATGAGATTCCTAGTGTAATCAAAATCATAAGAACAAAAATAGAATGGTGGTTAACAGGGGCTGGAGAAGGGGAGGAGGAGTTAGTGTTTAACAGATACAGAGTTTCAGTTAATGCCTTGAACTGTACACTTGAAAGTGATTAAGAGGGTAAATTTCATCTTTTGTGTTTTTTACCACAGTTAAAAATTTTTAAAGAGGTTACAATGGTAAATTTATGTTACATTTATTTTATCACAATAAAAAAAATGGAAAGAGCAGTGTACATTAAGTTACCACTTCTTAACACCCGTTCACCTTCAACTTAACTCTGGGTGACCTCAGTATTAGTAATAATTTCTATATTAATAAATATTGATAACATTTTCCTGAGTCATATTATTTTTAAAAAACCCAATACACACCAAAATGATCACTTTTATCTTATAAAGATTTAATCTTGGTAAAGTAAAGTAAATTTACTTGGTAAAGTAAATACTTCTTGTCTAGAGGTATAAGTCTAGCCGGTAATGAAATAGCCTAAAACACTACTGGCATTCTGGCCTATGTGAATTAATCTTAAGCTGAAAACTATCTTTCTTCTACATCATGACGGACTCTAAATCAGCCTGTGACTGCACTTTTGTCTCCCACCTGAGGTTGCCAACTGTCCTTAACTTACATGCTGGGAGTAGATTACACTCAGAATTCAGTGAGAAGTCTCTATGAGCATGGAAGAAACTACCTTTTAAACTGTTCTGGGAAATCAGGATTAACTCACATGCAAGCCTTCCCAAAGTATGCCACAGGAGGCCTCAGACCTCACCAAAGGAAGAAGGTAAAGACAGAAAGGGTCTCCTGTCTTCGGCTGCTATTCATGAGTATCCTCCTCCACGTTGCCACAGACCATTCACTCGGTGTGCCATTGATACTTCCTAGTCGCAGCTCTAGTAGATGTGTTTAACCATGTATGTCTGTGGGGACATGCGTGTGTGTGTATGTGCTTGTCTGTGTAAAATGTGCACATCTCCTCAGCTACATTAAGAAGCAGAGTTCTTGATGACAAAAATAAAAAGACAGTTTTGTCTTTCCTTAGCACCAGATTCAGTGTCATATACATAGAAGTCCTCAATACTATTGACTGAGTAATTAACAAATTTTTTAAAAAATGAGCACTTGCCACTTTGTGTTCTATAAGTAGAACTTAGAAAATGTTATATACAAATATAGTCATATAACACTGAATATAAAATTATCAAAAAATAATATCCATTTTTTCTCCTTTAAATAAAAAAAATGCCCATTTTCCTTTCTAATAGTTTAATTTATTAATTCCACATTCATGTTAACACTGAAATGCCTACCTATCATGTTTTAGTTACTATTCTAGCTAGTAATCTAATTTATTAGACAGAAAAGTAGACACCGTCCCTGCTGATCTGAAGCTGACAGTGCACAGGAGAGACAAACGTTACATAAACACGCCTACCAGTAAATGCAAGGCGTATAAGTGGGATAATCACCATGACGGAGGATGATCGAGGCTTCTTAAGAGACTAACAGAAGAGATCCAGCAGAGATGGAGAGATCAGAAAAGGCTGGGAGCCCAGTGACATCTGAGCTGAGACCTAAGGAATCAAAGTGTGCTAGCTAGGCCCAAAGAAAGGACTTTGTAAGTGCAAAGGTCCTAAGCTAAAGAGGGGGGGAAAAAAGGGTTAATAAAAAAGTGAGGACTTCTACTTCAGGGAAGATGGGGCAGAAGTACTTATCACTACTCCTCTTGCTAAGTACAACTAAAAGCCATGGACATTACACATAAAATAAACATAAGAAAACTCTGAAGGGTAGAAAGAAGAAAGCAGACTCACCAGGGACCCCAGGACCCTAAGGAACAACATGGTAGTGAGTTCCCAGGGATTCCTCTTGACCTCGTATGTGCCAGACTAAGTGCTGAGGAAGCAGAACCAGCAATCCCAATGGGCACGAACAAAAAACAAGCAAGAAAAGCCTGCTCTCTAGACCAACGGCAGCACAGGGGCAGTCTAGCAAGACCAAACTTTTAGACACTCTAGCCAAACACCACAGAAATACTGAGGCCCCATCCCATGCAGGCCAGCAAATCCCTGCAGGAGTGCCATCTGCAAGAACACTCCAGTAGGCCAGCCAATCTCTCAAATTTAGTGAGAAGAGCCAGGCCCTAGATAGTTGATGTTGCGGCATTTCCACATATGAAAGAAAGCAGTGACAATGGGAATATACAGAACGCTGGACCGGCCAGAGATCTAGAGAAAGTGGAGGCAAAATCAAGAGGTGGGCAGTGAACACACCCAGCATTGCTCACAAGCTGGCAACGGAACTCCCAGCTCTGGCTCACAGCAGAGTTCTCCTCAATTTGGGGTAAGGGATGGTTTTCAGGTTTTCCATTTCCTTGTCTCTCAAGACATACTCCTCTCACTCTGGTTCCCAAATTACCAAGAAGTCTTCTAACAAACCAATTCCACTTTATTTTTTTTTTTAAAGATTTTATTTATTTATTTGATAGAGATAGAGACAGCCAGCAAGAGAGGGAACACAGCAGGGGGAGTGGGAGAAGAAGAAGCAGGCTCATAGTGGAGGAGCCTGATGTGGGGCTCGATCCCATAACGCCGGGATCACGCCCTGAGCCGAAGGCAGACGCTTAACCGCTGTGCCACCCAGGCGCCCCAAACCAATTCCACTTTAACACCAACTGTTACAGTCATTGGGAAAGATCTCCTTACAATAAATTAACTGCCTGGCATTCTGGTCAGTCCTTTGTGAGTCTCATTAGTTTTAAGTGGAAGTCAGTCCCAAGAGCCTAATTAACTCTGGATATATTGGCAAAGTTGAGGGCCATATCCTATATCAAGAAGGTACGCTCTGAGCCCGGGGAGTTGGCCATCCCCTGACTAAGATACCTGTTTTGATCTCTCACACAGGTGAGAAATCAGCCTCGCAAACAGCTCTCCAAAATCCTATTCAACTCTCAAAATTCAAAGCAGACCTACTTTTCTCTGCTAGAGCCATTCCCTTTCCCTCCTACTCACTGCTGTCTAAATCATTCTCCAAACGCGTATTCTGCATATAGCATCTACCATGAACACAGATTCCTATTAAATACGCAGAAAGAGTAAATACAGAAAAGCACAATCTATTCCTTCAGCCCTTCTGGAAATGTACAAGTTCACAGTTTCAAGTCAGCCCCCAGGCCTGAGGCCTGAGGGCCACTCTATAATCCTGCTAAATTCTGCTTTAATAAATTTCCACAACTGTTTTATTCTTTAAGTATCTAAAAATGAAAGATCACAATATTCCTAACAATAATAATCACTAGCAATAAAAAAATTCTTGCAAATTTTTCCCTTTGCAATTGGTCAGTGCTGAATTTTCAAAATGTTACAGTAAGCCATATTCAGAAACATGATAAAATGAAAACCTAAAAAGTATACAGACAGTCTACTTGTACTTTGTATGTGAAATTATGAGTCTTCCTGTTATACATTACATTTTGGTGTTTTAGAGTTTCACAATGAATTCCACACCTGTTACTAATGAGATTTAAATTGTTAATCAAAAAGCATTTCTTAGGATTTATTTGCTTAATAAGAAAGTAGAAATGACAGATGCCTAGAAGAGACTAAAAAAAAAATATCAAATCTACAGAATTCTGTTTCAAATAGACTTTATCTACTCAGCATTGGACAGGTCAGGACAATGGCTGGAAAGGTCACTTTCCTGTCCACACCATGGTGACTTTTTCATACGTGGACAACAACCAGAAATGCACAGCCTCAAACCTCACGTCTTTCCATTACCTGAACCAGGAAATGCATGTCGCTAAATTGCTAGTCACTGACAGTCAGGGACATCACTGCTTTAGGTCATCTCTGCTTTAACAGAGGCATCTGATGTGGAGACTAAAATAGGTTTAAATTTTCACTTACCTCCACTGCTACTACAATCAGAATGAGGTCCAATTTTGACTCTGGGAAGAGAGCGTTCACTTGTGGTGACATTCCAATTAGAGCACAGTTGGTGACCACAGATATAACACTCATTGTTTCAAAAGCCAACTAAAAGAAAAAAAATGTGAAATTAAAAACCACAATGACCTTTTCCATATTTCCTCATCCTTTGTTTGTATTATCTAAAATCAAAGGAAAAGCTTTTCCCTTGTTCTAAATATTCCAAGAACATTTTAAGCTTTTTCTCTATAATGCTGCGATTTTCTTTAGCTTAAAAAAGCCACACTGTTACAAGGTATTTTAGGTACTTTTGGCTTGAATATCCAAAGCAGTATGTTCTACCTTCCCAACCGGAGGTGGCCAGGGACCTGAGAATTTGGAATACATCCTAGAGGAGTACGCTATTAAAGTTACTCTACTCATATCTACAGGGAATCTAAAATGGGGCCACCAGAAAAAAATGTCTCACATTCAAAAACAGGTATGATTTCAAACAGCATTTATTTTGTGACTGCCCTACTTTGACACATCACACACTACATCTGATTCAGCTATACCTGAGGCACCAGTAACAGAGATCCTTTTCTAGTGGCATTTACTTGTGGGACTTTAGAAAAATACAGATGCCCTGCTGAGCTACTTAACAGACTGATCCAAGGTCCCAGGAGAAGTCTCATGGAGCACACTACTGAGTACTGACTGCAGAAATGTTGTGACCACTACTTGGTCGCTCTTTCTTTCCTTTAATGTATAACACTGACCACTACTTAATAACTTAACCACTGGGAGTGGAAGACAGGCTTCCAGTTACAGAATGAAGAAGTCATGGGGATGAAAGGCACAGCAAAGGGAATACAGTCAATGGTATTGTAATAGCACTGTACGGTGACAGATGGTAGCTAACTTGCGGTGAGCATAGCATAACATACACACTTGTCCAACCACTATGTTGTACACCTGAAACAAATGTAACACTGTATGTCAACTGCATTTTAATTTTTAAAAAATCAGAAAAAGTCCCACTAATTCTAAGAAATACAATAACTTTTAGAAATTAAAATTTGAAAAAAATTTTTAAAGATTTTATTTATTTATTTGTCAGAGAGAGAGAGAGAGCACAAGCAGGGGGAGCAGCAGGCAGAGGGAGAAGCAGACTCCCCACTGAGCTAGGAGCCCGATGCTGGACTCGGTCCCAGGACCCCAGGATCATGACCTGAGCCCAAGGCAGACGCTTAACCAACTGAGCCACCCAGGCATCCAAGAAATTAGAATTTTAAAAGAAGCAAAACGAAACGTGATTGGATACAAACTGAATAAATTTCTTTTCTCATAGAGAATTTCTGCTATCTTTTATTTTAGGAATTCTTTGTGTAATCTGATTATTTTTCCATGGTTTTTTTTTTTTTAATGTTTTTTTATTATGTTAGTTACCATACAGTACATCCCTGGTTTCTGATGTATAGTTCGATGATTCATTAGTTGCGTGTAACACCCAGTGCACCATGCAATACGTGCCCTCCTTACTACCCATCACCGGTCTATCCCATTCCCCCACCCCCCTCCCCTCTGAAGCCCTCAGTTGGTTTCTCAGTAGTTTTCTTTATAACAAGCCTACCCTGGACTTTGTTTACCTTCTCTTTAAATAACTTAAATTTTTTATTTATAAATTTTTTAATAATTATATTCACATAGCTCAGAACTGAAACACTCTAAATAAAAAGTAGAGTCTCCTTGCCCTTGTGTACCCCTCTCCCCCACCAGCTCCTGTTCTCCCTACAAAATGATCACTATTATTTTCTTTTGAACCTTTCCAGATTCTTTATATATGAATATAATCAAACTTGAATGTATATACCCCTTCTTACCCTTAGCGTCTTGCTTTTGTCACTTGAATGTATATACCCTTTCATACCCTTAGTGTCTTGCGTTTGTCACTTGAATGTATATACCCTTTCTTACCCTTAGTGTCTTGCGTTTGTCACTTGAATGTATATACCCTTTCTTACCCTTAGTGTCTTGCGTTTGTCACTTGAATGTATATACCCTTTCTTACCCTTAGTGTCTTGCGTTTGTCACTTGAATGTATATACCCTTTCTTACCCTTAGTGTCTTGCGTTTGTCACTTGAATGTATATACCCTTTCTTACCCTTAGTGTCTTGCGTTTGTCACTTGAATGTATATACCCTTTCTTACCCTTAGTGTCTTGCGTTTGTCACTTGAATGTATATACCCTTTCTTACCCTTAGTGTCTTGCGTTTGTCACTTGAATGTATATACCCTTTCTTACCCTTAGTGTCTTGCGTTTGTCACTTGAATGTATATACCCTTTCTTACCCTTAGTGTCTTGCGTTTGTCACTTGAATGTATATACCCTTTCTTACCCTTAGTGTCTTGCGTTTGTCACTTGAATGTATATACCCTTTCTTACCCTTAGTGTCTTGCGTTTGTCACTTGAATGTATATACCCTTTCTTACCCTTAGTGTCTTGCGTTTGTCACTTGAATGTATATACCCTTTCTTACCCTTAGTGTCTTGCGTTTGTCACTAATGTATATACCCTTTCTTACCCTTAGTGTCTTGCGTTTGTCACTTGAATGTATATACCCTTTCTTACCCTTAGTGTCTTGCGTTTGTCACTTAAAATGTCTTGAAGAATATTCTACGTCAGAACTCAAAGAATGCCTTCATTCTTTGTCACAACTGCTTAAGCATTTTATTGCATAGATGTACCAGAATTTATTTTACTATTTCTTTATTGGTGGGCATTAGTTGCTATTACAAACAATGTTCCAATTAGTTATCATGTAAGTACATCATTTAACAAGTGTGGAATTAGGATACATTCCTAAACATGGAATACCCGAGTCAAAGGTACCATGCATTTATAATTTCGATAAATAATGCCAAGCTGCACTCCACGGGGTTGACCAGTTCACCATACTATCAGCAGTATAAAACAGTGCCTGGCTTCCTGCACTTTTAATACATTTATCATAAAACGTGATTTTCAAATACAGCTATATTGAGTTACAATTTGTGTAATAAATGGCATTCATTGAAGGTATACCTTCATTAAGTTTTGATAGATTATTTACCTGTGAAGTCACTACCACGAACAAAATACAGAATATTTCCATTTCCCCCAAAAGATTCCTCATGACCTTTGTAATCCATCCTTCTCTTCACACCTGGCCCCAAACAAACATTGATATGCTTTTTGTTACTATAAATCAGTTTGTATGCTCTAGAATGTCATATAATTGAAATCATATACTGTATGATTTGCATATTTTTTTGGTGAAGTACTTCTTCAAATTATTGTCCATGTTTCTATTGGCTGAAGTGTCTTATTGAGTTGTAAGAGTTCCTAATCTGAATACAAGTCCTCTAGAAGACATATGCATTATGAATATTTTCTCCCATTCTGTGTCCTGTCTTGTCTTCTTTTCACTTTAGAAAAGCAAACATTTACCCCCCATCCAGAGACCTAGTTATCTCAATGCTATTAATGGACAATTGTTTCCCCTACTGAATTGAGATTTCACCTATACCATATAATGCATTTCAGGACTTTTTATTCTGTTCCACTGGTGTGATTGTCTACTAATGCACCAGTACCACATTACTTTAATAACTGAAGTTATATAATAAGTTTTAATATGTGTTAAGTGTCCCTATTCTTCCTTAGAGTTTTCTTGCTATTCTATTTCATTTAATTTTCCCTGAGAACTTGACAATAAGTTAACCTAGTTAAAAGAAAAACTATGGCTGGGCTAGTGCTACATTTGTGAATTAATTTGTAGATTAATTAATTTGTAAATCTGTGAACTGAAGGAGAACTGATATATTACAAGTACTGAGTCTTCATTTACCAGTTAGCTATTACTGCATAACCAACCACCCCAAACTCTGTGGCTTCAAACAGCCATTATTTAACTCATGATTCTGCGGGTGGACAATTTAGGATGAGCCCATCTTCTGGTCTTAGCTGACTTTGACTGGATTTGCTCATACACCTGAGGTCAGCTAGAGACCTCACTGGTAAACTGGAAACATCACTGGCCTTATTACGCTACTTAGAATTTCTAGTACTGTGTTCAATAAGGGTAGTGAGGGTAGATTTCCTTGCATTGTTCCTAATCTTAGAAAGAAAGCATTCAGTCTTTCACCAGTAAGTATGATACTAGCTTTAGGTTTTTAGAAAACAAATGTTCTTTACCAAGTTGAAGAAATACCCCCATTTCTATTTTCCTGAGTTTTGAAAAATGAATGTTGGATTCTGTCAAATGCTTTGTATCTATTGATTGAAATAACCATGTAGACTATGAATATGGTAGATCATACTGATTAATTTTCTAATACTGAACCAGGTTGGCATCCCTGGACTAAATCCTATTTGTCATGGTCTTTACTTATTTTTCTAGATGGCTGAATTATATTAGCTAATAGTCTATTAAGATGTTTTGTATATTTATTCACAAGGGATATTGGTTTGTTGTTTTCCTTTTCATACTCTGTCTGGCTTTCTATCACAGTGATACCAGCTTCATCAAATGAATTGGGAAATATTCCTTCCTCCTCTGTTTCTGGAAGAAATTGTGTAAAATTGGTGTTAATTCTTCTTTAAATGTTAGAATTTGATAGTGAAATCATTTGGACTAGGGCATTTATTTTTTGGAAATTTGTAATTACAAATTCAATTTCCTTACAGTTATGGAGCTACTCAAATTATCTATTTCATATTGGGCGAGTTGTGGTAGTTTGTGCTTTGGAGGAATGGGACCATTTTATCCAAGTTGTCAAAGTTATATGTGCAGGGACGCCTGGGTGGCTCAGTTGGTTAAGCATCTGCCTTCAGCTCAGGTCATGATCCTAGGGTCCTGGGTTGGAGTCCCGCATCAGGCTCCTTGCTCAGTGGGGAGCCTGCTTCTCCCTCTGCCTGCCGCTCCCCGTTTGTGCTCTCTCTCTCCGACAAATAAATAAAATCTTTAAAAAAAATGTATATGTGTAGAGTTGCTCATAATATCCCCTTTTATACTTTTGATATCTGAAGGGTCTGTAGTGATACCTGCTGCTTCATTTTTATAATGGTTGTCTCTTCTTTCTTGTTTTAGTCCTACTGGAGGTTTATCAACTATACTGATCTTTCCAAAAAATCAACTCTTTCATTAATCTTCTCTATTATTTTTCTGTTTTTCATTTCATTGATTTATACTCTTATCTTTATTATTTTCTTCTTTCTGCTTCTTTTGGGTTTCTTTTGTTCTTTTTTTCAGTTTCCTGAGTAGGAGTTTAAATTATTGTTTGAAACATTTTTCTCTTCTCCAATGTATGCATTTGGTGCTACAAATTTCTGTCACCACTGCTTTAGCCGTGTCTCACCAACTTTGTTATGCTGTCTTTTCGTTTTCAATGTCTTTTGAGTTCACTTGACACTTCCTCTTTGACCCGTGGCATTTAGTCTTCAAGTGTTGTCTTTCTGTTACTCATTTCTAGTTTGATTCCACTGTAGTTAAAGAACGTACCGCATACAATTTCAGTGTTTAAAATTTGTTTCCCCAGCATGAATGCTCTGTGAGCACGTGAATATGTACTCTACTATTGTTCAGCAGAGTGCTCCCTGACACGGATTAGATTCTGCTATCTGAGGGTGGTGGTTGTGGCGAGTCCTTCTATATCCTTGCTGACTTTCTATCTCTTGTTCTGTCAACTGTTGAGACAAGAATGTTGAAATCTCCAACTATCACTGTGGATTTATCTATTTCTCCTTTTAGTTCTATAAATTTTGGGTTCACATATTTTAATACATTGTTGTTCAGGACATACACATTAAGATTGCTATGTCTTCTTAGTAATTTTACCCCTTTATCATCACAGAATGTTCCTCTCTGATAATTTTCTTTGCTCTGAAGTCTATTTTATCTGATATTAATATAACCACTCTTGCTTTCTTCTGATTAATATTTCCGTACACAGGTTTTTGTGGGGTTTTTTGTCCTTTTACCTTTACCTTGCTTATATCATTATGTTTGAATGCAATTTCTTTCAGACAGCATGTAGTTGGGTTATGTCTTTTAAACCACTCTTCCAATATCTGTCTTTAACTGGTATCTTTAGACCTTTTACAGTCAATATAATTATTGGTATGTCAGGACTTTAGTCTGCCATTTCTTTGTTTTCCATTTGTTCCCTCTGTTTTTTCATTTCTGTGTTTTATTTTTCATGCCTTACTGTGGGTTATTTGAACATCTTTTAGAACTACATTTTGATTTATCTGTTTTTGAGTGTATCTTTTACATAGCTTTTTAGTGGTTGCTCTAGGAATTACATTATATAATTATATTATTATCACTATATATGTATGATTATATATATGCTTTATATATGTAATATATATTACATACATTACATATTACATTGTGTGTGTGTCTATGTAGATCTTCCTTGACTTAGGAGGAGTTATGTCCCAAAAAACCTACTGTAAGTTAAAAATATCATAAGACAAAAATGCATTTAATATACCTAATTTACTTAATTATCATAGCTTAGCCGAGGTCACCTTAAACATGCTCAGAACACTTAGATTAGATGATGGCTCAGCAAAATCATCTAATACAAAGCCTATTTTATAATAAAGTATTGAATATTTCATGTAATTTGTTGAACACTGTATTGAAAGTAAGAAAGTGGTTGTGTGGGTACAGACAGTTCTAAGTGTATCGGCCGTTTACCCTTGTGACTACATGGCTAAGGAGCTGCAGCTTGCTGCCCAGTGTCATGAGAGAGGATCATACTGCACACCACTGGCTTGGAAAAGATCCAAACTCAAAGTCTGAGGTATGGTTTCTACTGAATACGTATCACTTTCACACATTGTAAAGTCAAAAAAATTGTAATTTGAACCATTGTAAGTTGGGGACTGTCTACTGATATATATTCAGTCTACTAGTGTCATCATTTATTAGTTTGAGTGATGTACAGAAACCTTACCTCACTTTACCATTCTGTATAGTATCTTAATATTTTCTCTACATATATTTAGAATCATTAGATTGTGTTATAATTTCTATTTCAATTGTCAAATATAACTGTAAAGATTCAAGACAGGGAAAGTCTATTATGTTTACTCGTATTTTTGCTTACCATGGTTTTTCTTCCTAATGTTCCCAGATCCCTTCTTTTAGCATTTCCCTAAATTTAGAGAACTTCTTTTAGCTATTATTTTAGGATGGGTCTTCTGGCAACAAATCCTCTTAGTTTTCCCTCCTCTGAGAGTGTCTTGATTTTCCCTTCATTCCTGAAGGATATTTTCTCTGAATATAGGATTCTGTATTAACAGTACTTTTCTTTAAGCACTTGAAAGATACTATGCCACTTTCCTCCCACCTCCATGGTTTCTGATGAGAAACTGGCTGTCATTCTAATTGTCTTCCCCTATAGGTAGATAGCATGTCATTTCTCTCCTGGTGCTTTCAAGTTTTTCTTTGTCTTTAGTTTTCATATGTTTAATTACAATGTGTTTGGCATGGATTTTTGCAGGCTTATTCTATTTACGATTCACTCAGTTTCTTGAATCTGTAGTTTTAGTTCTCTTGCCAAATAAAAAAGTTTTGGCCATTATTACTTCCAGTATTTTTTAGCCCCTCCTTTTTCCTTTCCTTCTTGGACATGGACAGCAGGAATGTTAGATCTTTTGTTATAGCCACACAGGTCTCTAAGGTTGTATTTACTTTGTCAGTCTGTTTTTTCTCTGCTATTCAGATTGAATCATTTCTAGTGCTCTATTTTCCAGTTTCTGATCTTTCCTCTACTCCTTCCATTCTGCTACTGCACTCATCCACTGAGTTTTTTATTTTAATTATATTTTCTATTTCTAAAATATCTATTTGCCTCTCATTTATATCTTCTATTTCTTTGCTAAGATATTCTACTTTTCCATCTGTTTTAGATGTATTCATTTTATTAAGGCTGCTTTAAAATCTTTGTCTGATATTTCTAACATCTGTCACTTTGATGGTAGCATCTACTGACTGTGTCACTTTTTTGGTACCATCCTGGTTCCTGGTATGATGATTTCTTAATAGAAGCCTGGACATTTTGGGTGTTCAAGGATTCTATATTTTATTTAAAACTTTTGTTTTAGTTGGTTCCTCTAACACCGCTCCAGCAGGGAAAGAAGGGACAACACCTCGTTGGGGTGCCCATTTGGACACCACTGACACCCAAGGTGGGGGATGGGATCCTTATTATTGCTGGACAGGGATCAGAGTTCTGGCTTCCCCCTAACCCGCCTACTGATACCTCTTTTGCTTGGCGGGGTACAAATGCCTCATGTGCACTCCCATATGGCCTCTGCTGTGCTGGGTGGTGACGAAAGGTCTGACTTTCCATTAGGCTTTATCTGAGATCACCCCAGCAGAAACTGGAAAGGGAATCTCATTATTGCTGGGTAAGGGTGGAAGTCCAGGCTCCCCACATGATCTGCATTGACATTGCAGTGGGAGGGCCTCATTATCACCCAATGGGTGAAATAACAGCAGCTACTTTCCTATAAAACTATCAGAATTTTACATCTCAAAGGGGTCACAGAAATTATAATTTACCTCCTCCACCCCATCCCTAATTTTAAAAACAAGGAAAAAACAAGGAAAGCAAGGCCCAGAAAAAGTTAATAACTGTTTGAAGTCACATAGCTAGTTTGCGGCCAAAAAAAAAGGGTAACATCCAGTTTTTCCAAATCTCTCCTTAACACTTCTATTTTTAATCATAAGGCCCCATTTTGCTATTTTTTTCCCAAAGGAATAATTTTCTTTCAAATAATTACCTGCCATACACCAATATTGGCTGAAGGTTCTGAGAATGGCCGTTTGAGGACTCTGCACATTTTTAAGGCATCTGAATTAACTTCAGTGAAGTTATTTAACACAGCGAAGGCAGCTGCTAGTGGGTAAACGCAGGAGAAAAGGCTCACATAACCAAACTGAAGGAATAATTCCAAGTAATCATCAAAAGTGCCCTGAAAATGTAAACCACAAGGAAAAAACAGGCATTGTTTTAATATCATATAATAGGAACAACATTTTGCAATACTACCCAAGGCACTGGCCTCCAACAAAAAAAAAAAAAAAAAAAAAAAAAAAAAAATCTTAGAATTCCTCCCAAATTCTTCTTCTTGACAACAGAATTTACATAAATTCAAAAGCAATTTTATATTTAAGTCCCTGAAAGAATGAAAAAAATTATTTAGCTTCTCATTTCATTGTGCCAAGTCACTGAATTATTACATAATAACAGCAAAGCTAAAGATGTTTGCTCTTGATCAACTGAAAAGAAATGATTCAAACATCACTATTAGAAATCTTACATGACTGCCCCCCTCACACCATGGGTACCCCAGAATCTCAGTCCCTGACCTTCCATTAAAAACCTGAAGGTGTTGATGATGTGGGAAACAAAGGCAAAAGAAAAATTATTAAATTTCCTCACTACTTACAGTCCATTGACAAGTCCTTGCAACAGGCAAAGTGACCTTCCTCTAGAAACTCAGCTGCCTCAATGTTAATACTTTGCTAAGGGCAAAAGGCAAAGTGAGGCCCAAACCCCAGGATGCTGTAAGTCTACTTTAACATAAAAATTCCTTTGGAAACTTCCTTTATCTCAACACTCCCCCCACCCCGTTCACCAAGATACACGTTGGCAATCATCCTCCAAGCATATGACCCAAGCATATCCATCTAAAGGATCTCATGATTGAGGGTTTACTAAACAGTAATAAAAGACCTTTTCCTAACATTAGCTGGTCTCCTCAGGATCCTGGAAACCTTGCTTCCAAAATACCTGGGAGGCTTACACTGTCCCTAACCTCCAACTTGAAAGCATATAAGGGGTCACTCCTCATGACCTCAGTGCAGCTCTTTCTGTCCATGGGTCCTGTCCCCATGCTTTAATAAAACCACCTTTTTACACAAAGACATCTCAAGAATTCTTTCTTGGCTGCTGGCTTCGAACACTAATGTCTTTCCTGTATCAGTGATGCCACTGAAAATGGCAGAATAAGGACCTCCAGAAGTTTGCCCCTCCAGGAAAATGGAAAAAAATGGCAAAATGTGTCAGAACCAACTTTTCGGATACTCTGGAAGTTAACCAAAGGCTTGTAGCAATTCTGGCCGCATACAGTCATGATAAACAACTCAATCTTCTGGCATTTTAACTTACTCTAGTCTCATCTCCTCCTCCCCAGCTCTGCAGCAACCTTGAAAAAAAAACCCCCAAACAGCATGCACTCCCAGGACCAGAGGGAGCAGAGTGGGGCTGGAGATCTTTGAAAGCCTCATTCCCAAAGGGAAATCATTATCTGACCTGGTTAGTGGTACCCTAGAAGACCCCACTTGAAAGGCTCATCTTTATTCAACTTCACTGAGTCTCCTTTGGTGCTTAAAGGCTTCTCCCTGGGTATGTTAGCTGAATTTTTAAACATCAGTCTGCCTGAGGTAATGGGTAGCAGCTAGGGCAAACAAGAGACTAGCCAGGGAGCTCAAAAGGGCAAGCTGAGGAATGAGACATCCACGGGGGTTTGAAAAGCTCCAACTGTTTCCTGGAAGTCTAGGAGACCACGCACATGCATAGGATCATGCATAATCTCAGGAAAGATCTGAGAAGGCTCTAAGGTCTCACCTCTGCATAGGCAGAATGTGAATGCTAAGGCAGAATTTTAAACTTCCCGGCTTAGTGTTGAAGGCATGGCCCACCACAAAAACAGAGACCTAACAGACATCTGATGAAGGATAGAAGCAGAAAAATGTTCACCTTTAGCCCAGTAGGCTGACCTATGGCCTGCATAATTTTGATAAGTATCAAATTAAGTGCTGGTTGCTACATTCTTAAAGGGTCTCATGACTGCCTGTACATCTCACCAATAGTTAAATATCAAACTGAATGATAAGCACAAGAGAAATCTTAACATAAATAGTGTTATGAGTAGAAATTTGAAGAAATATTTATGATCTAATAAGCCCTTCATGTCCCCTTCCCCCTTGAGCATTACGCATATAACCACCAGATTCATACAGCAAAAGTGCAACTCTTTCTGCCCGCAGGTCCTGTCCCTGTGGACAGAAAGCACCTTTTTGAACCAAAAATGTCTCAAGAATTCTTTCTTGACTGGGGCTCCTGGGTGGCTCAGTCGTCAACCGTCTTCCTTCGGCTCAGGTCATGATCCCAGGGTCCTGGGACAGAGCCCCGCATCGGGCTCCCTGCTCAGCAGGAGGCCTGCTTCTCCCTCTCCCACTCCCCCTGCTTGTGTTAACTCTCTTGCTGTCTTTCTCCATCAAATAAATAAATAAAATCTTAAAAAAAAAAAAAAAGAATTCTTTCTTGACTGTTCACTTGCAGCCTCACATCAACATCTACATAACACTGAATCCAACAACAGAATACTCATTCTTCTCAAGTGCACATGAAACATTCTTCAGGACAGGTGATCATAACACGGTTCTCAACAAATCTAAAAGGCTTAAAAATCATATGAAATATCTTCTCTGACCACAACAGAATGAAAGTGGAAATCAAATAACAGAAACAAATTTGGGAAATTCATACATTGTATGGATATTAAGCAACATACTCCTAAAAAACCAGTGAGTCAAAGAAGAAATCACAAAAAAATTAGAAAATACTTTGAGATGAATGAAAATTAAGACACAATATATCAAAACTTATAGGATTCTGTGAAAACAGTGCTCAGAGGGAAGTTCATGGTATAAATGCCTTTGTTTAAAAAAAAAAAGTCAGATCTCAAAACAACTAAAATTTTCACCTTAAGAATCTAGTAAAATAACAGTAAACTAAATCTAAAGCAAGCAAAAGGAAATAAACACAGCAAAGTTTTATAGATATATAATAATTTATATGATATATACATTTTAAGATTTTGTTTATTTGTCAGAGAGAGAGAGTGAAAGAGAAAGAGAGAGAACACAAGCAGAGGGAACAGCAGGCAGAAGGAGAAGCAGGCTCCTCACAGAGCAGGAAACCTGAAATATGGGACTCAATCCCAGGCCCCTGGAATCACGACCTGGGCTAAAGGCAGACGCTTCACTGACTGAGCCACCCAGGCATCCCCAAATATATATTTTTATATAATAATATCTAATCATCTCAATAGACACAGAAAAAAACCCAAAATCTGATACCCTTTCATGATAAAAACACTGAACAAATGAGAAATAGTAGAAAAGTTCCTCAAACTGATAAATAGCAACTATGAATCACCACACCTAACATCATACTTACTGGTGAAAAATTGTAAGCTTCCCACCTAAGATCAGGAACAAGACAAGAACGTCTGCTCTTAGCTCTCCTATTCAACACTGTCCTTGGGGTTCTAACCAGAACAATAAAGCAAAGAAAGAAATAAGAGCCATCCAGAACAAGAAAAGAAGTAAAACTATTTCTGTTTGCAGAAGATGTTATATATACATTAAAAAGAAAAAACCTAAAGAACCCCCCCAAAGATTATTAGGTGTAATAATAAGCAATTTAATAATAAACTTCAGTAAGGTTCAGGATATAAGATCAACATACAAAAATTAATGGTATTTCTATAAACCAGCAATGAACAATCTGAAAATGAAATTTTTAAAAAATTTTTTTGAAATTTCATTTTCAATAGTATCAAAAAGAATAAAACACTTAGTAATAGATTTAACAGAATGTAAGATTTATACAATGAAAACCACAAATCATTGCTAAAAGAAATTAAAGAAGACCTAAATAAATGGAAAGATATTCCATGTTTACGGATAAGAAAACTTAATATTAAGATGGAAATACTCCCCAAATTGATGAATAAATTCAATGCAATCCCCATCAAATTTCCAACTGCATTTTTTAAAGAAATGGACAAGCTAATCCTAAAATCACAAGGAACTGCAAAGGACCCAGAATAGTCAAAACAATCATGAAAAAGAACAAAGTCAGAGAAATCACACTTTCTGATTTGAAAACCTACTACTAAGCTACAGTAATCAAGACAGTGTAGTACTGGCATAAGGATAGACACATAGAGGAATAGCACTGAGACTCCAGAAACAAATCCATGTATCTATAGTCCTATAATTTTCAACAAATGTGCGAAGATCATTCAATGAAGAAAAAAATGATTTTTTAAAACAAATGGTGCTAGGACAGCTGGATATCCACATGCAAAAGAATGAATCTGGACTCCTTCTTCATACTACCTACAAAAATGAATTCAAAATGGATCAGACCTAAATGTAAGAGCTAAGTCTATAAAATTCTTAGAAGAAAATAGAGGAGTAAATTTTCTTTAGATAAGGCAATGGTTTCTTAGAGATGACACCAAATGAACAAGAAACAAAAAAGAGAAATCTGACTCCATCAAAATAAAAAACTTCTATGCATCAAAGGACACTCAAGAAAATAAAAAGCTAACCCTCAGAATGGGAGGATATATTTGCAAATCATATAGCTGATAAGAAATTTATATTCAGGGCCATCTGGGTGGCTCAGTCAGTTAAGCAACCAACTCTTGATTTCAGCTCAGGTCATGATCTCAGGATGGTGAGACTGAGCCCTGCATCAGGCTCTGTCCTAGATATGGAGCCTGCTTAAGATTGCTTCTCTCCCACTCTCTCTGCCCCTCCCCCCACCCTGCTCACACACACTCTCTAAAAAAAAAAACTTCTATTCAGAATATATGAAGAACTCTTGCAATGAAATAATAAAAAGACAGATAATCCAATGAAAAATGGGCTAAGAATATGAATACATATTTCCTCAAAGAAGAGACACAATGGTCAAAAAGCACATGAAAAGACAACCCGTATCTTTAGGCATTAAGAAAATGCAAATAAAACCCACAATGAGATACCATTTCACACGTATTAAGTGTGGCTATCATTAAAAAGGGGGAGGGGCCCCTGGGTAGCTCAGTCGGTTAAGTGTCCGACTTTTGGTCTCGCTCAGGTTGTGATTTCACAGTCATGAGATTGAGCCCCATGTCCAGCTCTGTGCTCAGTGTGGAGTTGGCTTGAGTTTCTCTCTCTCTCCCTCTGGCCCCCCCCCACTTCTGCGCATGCTCTCTCAAATAAATAAATCTTAAAAAAAGAAAGTTATTTAAAAAAGGGGGGAAAAGGCAAAACATAACAAGTGCTGATAGAAATGTTAAAAAAAATGGGATTGGTAGGGATGTAAAATGGTACCACTGCCTTTGAAAACAGTCTGGTAGTTCCTCAAAAAGTGAAATAGAGTGAACATATGACCTAGCCAATGGTAACGTATGTTCATAAGAAACATATGTTCATACAAAAGAAGCACACAAATGTTCATACCAGCATTATTCCTAACAGCCAAAGGCTGCAGCAACTCCAGCTTAATAAAAATACTTGTCACAATATTTTAAAGCAATATATATCAATATTCTATATAGTATAGAATAGAATATTAATCTATATAGTATATATATCTATATAGTATATCTATATAGTATAGAATATAATACATATTGCTTTAAAATATTGTGACCAAGTATTTTATATATATACATTCTATGTTATATTCTATATTANTGTAGAATTATATATAATATATACATTATATAATAGAACATACAGAATTATAGAGAATATATAGAGAACATATAATATATAATTATATAAATTATATAAACATAAATTATATAAATTATATAAATGTCAATTTACATAAAGTATATAAATATATAATTATATTTTTATATAATATATAATATATATTATTAAGTATTCTATATTATATTCTATATATATTCTGTATTATATAGAATAATTCTAAAATGAATTATAATTATTATCACAGTATCTCAGAGTCCTTCTTTCACTGAGACATGGACATTAGGCTCAGTGGCTGAGCTTAGTGCAGGTCAGATTTCACTTCTAATCAGTTTCTTTTCTTGTTTTGTGTTTCACTAGAGTAGAAAATACCCAAACATAAGTACTGGGAGTGGTAGAAAGTATTTCTTTCAGATGCTCTGGGTACGTGGATGAAGCATGAACCCAGGAACTCTGAGTTAGTCTCTGGCTGTTTTCAAGGCTCACGTGTGCCTCTGATCTGAGGGGGTGGGGGCTGGCGCTCAGCTGGAGATTCAGTGGTGACTAGTTTCTAAACCACTCTTTGGTTGCATTTGTTTCTGGAAGTATTTCCTTATGCTGTGTTGCTGCATATACATGTGGTTTTAAAATACACCCAGTGACAGAGCATCGATTCATTTCTCTGAAAAGTGTAGAAATCAAGTTAGGAAAGAGTGAAAATCTTAGCTATTAAGCCATTTTTACCACAATTCAGTCTTAACAAATCCTGATAGCCTACACTTGGCTTTCAAAACTGTGCTGTCTCAGTTCCGACAGTGTAAGGTTGGGCCTCTGCAGAGATGTGTAGACAAATTCTCCTGGATGTGCCACTAGGCAGCCTCCAGAAGGCATGCCCAGGTCTTCCTGGCATTTTTAGCATACAACACCCAGGGAGCCCCTACCCCACACAGCACCACACTATGCATTCTATTTCCACCTCACACAGCGAGTGAGTGCAGTATATACGCACATGTTAACACTTTATCGGTACTTTTACACTTCTGAGCACTTTTGAGCCAGTAAAGTTAGCAAAGCAGGGACATACTCCAACAGCAAGAAGGGAAAAAAATGCAAATTCAACTAAGTAAATAATTGCATACTAAAACAAAAATGCATTAAGCAAGACACACTCTATCCTATTAGCTGCAAGTTAGCAAGGACCAACTAAGACAACCTTACAAAATTTTAAGAACAAAGCAGTCATTAAGAATACCTTCTGTGAAGGGGCACGTGCATGGCTCAGTCTGTTAAACATCTGCCTTTGGGTCCTGGGATCAAGTGCCACATTGGGCTCCTTGTTCAGCAGGGAGCCTGCTTCTCCCTCTGCTTGCCATTCCCCCTACTTGTGCTCTCTCCTCTCCCTCTCTCTGACAAATAAATAAAATTTTAACAAAAAAAGAATACTTTCTGTGAAATTATAACAATTTTACATATCTATTTACTAAATGAATGAAAACAAAATTTCTGGTTTCAGGTGCTCCAGCCCACTGGCTCCTCAAACCAGCCCTGGAGAAACACCATGTCTGGGAGTTCCCTACGCTGAGTGTAGGACAAGGAAGAAAGTGGGCAACAAGCAGCACACAGACATCAAAGGCTGGCTATTCTTCTAAAACTGTTCCTTATTCCATATTCTATTGAATGCCTGCTAAGAGTTACCATGATAAATAACATGGGGACCCTGACCTCAGTGATTGAGAGAGGAAAATTATTAATAAGTGGCACAAAACCCTAAGTAAAATACTGACATATTCAACATGACAATATGTATTAAAAAATACTAAACAAGTGGAGTTAATCATTTAAATATATACATGGTGTTCCATTAGGAAATTTATTATTGTAAATGAAAATGTTAAATAACAAAAGGACTTTATTTAACATGATAATCTCAAAAGATGCAATAAATGAAGAATTTGATAAAATTTAATATCCTTCACTATATAAACTCTTAGTAAATAAGGAAAAAAAATTTTTAAACTGATAAAAAATTATCTACCAAAAACACGTGACAAACATGACAATGATGAGAAGACAAAAAAAAAAAAAAATCAGGAACAAGAGAAAGATTCTTGTTGTAACTACTGTCCAAATTATATAGAACATATAATAAGCCCAATAGATAATAACTATAAAGATGAAGGAAAAAAGAAAACAGCCATTATTTATTTATAGCTAAAATATCTGTCTACATAGAAAATCTAAGAAAATGGATTGGAAATAATGGGAGGATTCAGCAAGGCTGCTGGATAAAACATACAAAAATCAACAGCATTCCCATGTACTAGCAACAACCAATTAAAAACTGTTTTTGAAGAGCTACCAATTATATGAAACAGCAAAGTCTCAAAATATCTACCAGCAGATAACTTATTCATTACAAAGTGAAAAACCGCCTCTGCAATCTGCCTATCACCATGTCAATCAAGGGACCAAACAAGGCAGCCCCACACAGGGGGCGATGTGACATCATGCCCCCTGAGGAGGTACAATGGTAGTACCTTTCAGTAATCGCTAAGCTTGAATCTTAGAGGAAACAATGGGACCAACTGGCTGCACCAAAGCCAATGCCTTGAAAAACAAAAAAGGCAGGGGTGTTATTCTAGGTGTGCAGTTTCAAGCTTTTTGGTCTTTGAGGCCCTAAACTCTTAAAAATGACTGAGGACACCAAAGGCCTTTTGTTTGTAGTTCTACCTAGTTATAGTTACCATATTTGAAATTAAAGCTCAAAACTGTAAAAAATATTTTTCATTGATTCATTTAAATAAAAACCTTAACATCAATAAAATACTGCTTGAAAAGTAATTGCACTTTCCAAGACAAAAATGTTCAGTGTAGAGAGTAATACTCCTTTATGTTTTTTAGCAAATTTCCTAATGTCTAGCTTACTAGAAGGCAATTCATTTGCTGTGTGTTAATATGCTGCTCTAATTGGAGTATTCATCATGAAAATTCATACTCATGCAGCTATGCAGTTGGACATGAACTGGCAGTTCACAGGAAAGGGGCAGCGGTACACAATGCAGACCGAGGCACTACACGGCCTTAGCCTGTGGCTGACGCAGCAGGGTCAGAAGACCCTAACGGATTACCCCTGGTGGGGACATTATGGAGGTTTTCTTTTTCCTTACTTTTTACTCTGTCCTGCATTATCCAAGTTCCCTATAGTGCATAACAAGTATTACTTTTATAATGTTTTTTGTGTGTCAGTCAGATTGGTTTTTTCCCCCCAAACTTGGTAGTATTATTTTAGATTCTCATACAGCACTCAGGATGAGCTTTACAGAAAACACAATTCTAAGTTCATTGACTTCAGTGAGGAGAAAAATACACCAAGAGGGGGGATCAGTGCATTGGAAACAATGACCTAGATCAAATGTAACTGAGAAGAAGTCACTTCCCAATACATGGAGAAAGTTGAAATACCAAAGGCTGGATTGTCACTCCAGTGGAGAGAGTAGACGGGGGCACACAGGATAAGGGGAGAGGAAATGTGTCAGATCACACAGGGCCCTGCAACCAAGCCGAGGAGGAGCACTGCTAACCCCAGTGTTCACCTGCAGACCCAGGACCTGCAAGAGAAACTAATGCACTGTTTCCTTCACTTCACATCAGAGAGCCTGTGCTCAATGACAGAAAGACTGAACCGGAAAATCGAAGTCTTGAATCTGGTTCCTGATTTAGCTGCCAAATGACTAAAAACACAGAGCTTCATTTGCCTTTCATTAACATGGGAAAAGCAATGCTTATCTTACTTTCCTTCATAAAGGTATTATCAAATGCCATGAAGGGCCAAAAAGGTGAGGTCTAAGATTCTGGCAGTGTCACCTTATTAGCATACAGTTCTTAGATCAATTAAAATTGCTTGGGCAAGGGGCATATTGCTTGAATTACTGTACACCACTCACTGAGCCAGGGGAAAAGGAGAAGAAACTGGTCTAGAGAAGAGTGTGAATTTGGTTTGGTGCGCTTCAGGGGATGATGTTGTTTGCCCAAATAATTCAGAGAAAAAGAAGAGATGAAAGCAGATTCTAACTGATTACAGGAAGAGAGGTACGGAAGTAGAGATAATAATATGGAGAATTATTTCAAGAAACTGTGAGGGGCAGGAAAGACAGGACATGAACAGCAGAAGATGTGAGGGTTTGCTTGGGTCAGGAGGGCTGCTGACAGTTGGGGCAGGGAGAAGGGGAAGTGGGAGGTGTGGGAGCTCCAGGTGGGCACTGGGAAAAGAGGCCTCTAAAAATGAGAGGGGATGCAGAGGGGATCTCTCTTAAGAAAGAGCTTGGCGGAAAGACTGCTGGTTGGCTTCCATAAAAGAGTGAAGGATGAAAAATAAATACGGCCAGAAATACCACTCCCCAGATCAAGCAAGGAAAGGATTTGGACACAGCATGAATTAGACTGAGTTTTTAGGCCACAGTAAGCTAGTCCTCAACCAATTCAGACAACATGGCACCACCCTGTGCACATGTGTTCCTTTAACTCCTCCTGTGCGCATGTGCACACAGACGCCTGTGTTTTCTCTGACACTTCACATATAAACATAAATCGTGTTACTGGTCAAGTGCGCTATAAAGTTTTACTTTGAATCACATCATCCCCCAAAGACAGCAGTGACAGAACACGCTAGCGCACATACATATATTTTCATCAGAGGCAAAGCACCACTCACAAACCAGAACAATTGCATAGGTGAGAAATGGAACAAAATGCAAGGTGGTGAGTAGGAGCTCGACCAGACTCCAATCCACAGGCCAACAGAGGTAGCTAGATCTGCATCCATGGAGCAGGGGACTAAGGCACCCCACTCCAGGGCAGCATAACTGGGGCCAGGCTGTTTGCACAAAAGGAGCTAGGACGGTGTTCCACTGCCCCTGAAAGGGGCTGAAAAAAGCCACAACTGCCGCTCTGGAAATACAGCTTGTGTCAACAGCACACTACCCACTGGCTCTCCAAAATCCCTGAGGTCATCACAAGGTGGGAGCTCTGGGCTACAAACGCATGGTTCTGGACTAAGGACTTAGTGGCTCAGGGGACAGTTGTGAAAATAAGGCAGGGAAAAGTGAGCAGAGAGAGAATATACTCCATCTCAAAATGAATGTACGAACTAAAACTCGTACGCACGTGAGGAAAAGGGACTCATGAGCCAAGAAACTCAAAAGATGATTCATCAAGATGGAAGACAAAACTAAGAGAGTTTACCAGTAATGGACCCTCACTGATGAGCCACTTCAGGGTCTATTTCCTTCAGGAGAGTCCCACACCAAGAAGGAAGGGGCAGGATGCAGAAAAAGTGACCTAAGGCAGATGTGACCCCAACACCCCTTGCCCGTGAACACATGGTCAGGTTTCACGAGCTAGATGTTTCAACTGTGACAAGTGGCCATACAGCCAGGGATCTGCTGGCAGTGCCCAAAAAGAATTCGGACATTCTCTGTCATAAAGGGACCGTTTTGTATTTAGCATGAGTAATTTGAACTCGAAATGAATCTGCAGATTGGCACTCCAGTTTCAGCAGCGGGCTTCAGTCTCCCGCAGGCATCGCAGCACCCGAGCCAGCATGTGCCACCTCTCCACAGCCTTCTCATCCCTCCCCAGATTCTGGCTCCAGAATCTTTGCAGCAATGGCCGCCTCAAACCTCCACAGAGTGGAGACAGAACTGGCCAAACTCCCCCTCTGCTGCTGTTAGGCACAACTTCAGATGTAAGACAGCAACATTTCAATGCCCAGTTCCACCTTTTTTTAAGCTTTAACGTAGCTCTTCGTGAGGACACTGGCGGGAAAGACACTTATAAAGGAGCCACATCTGAGACAGTGAGCATATACGCATTTGTTGCGCTCAGTGCGTGACTTACTCCCTTTTAGTCAATGGTTAATTCAGTAATATTCAAACTTACCAAGTAGGTTCCCATTTCTTTTTCCAGGACAACTTGTTCATACAATGTAGCATCGATGTCGGCTTTCAACGCCTGCACCTTCCTCTTCACCTGCACATGGTGCTTCTTTTGGAGCCAATAAGGAAGAAGAGATTCCATAATTTGGTTAAGGATCTGGGAGGTAATCAGGAGAGTGGCCAAGCTCTAAAAAGAAGCACACAAATGGAATCTGACAATGTAGCTTAATAAGATCACGGTACATGTATAATCATGCAGTAAATAAAATGGAATCTTCAACAAATAGTATGCTATTAATAAAAACTAGTATCAGAAAAGCTAGGTGCTAGAATAATATTTCCAATTTATTGTTTTTTCACAGTTAAGACATATTAAAATACAAAAAAGTTGTAATATAAATAAGATTATATAAGAAATAAATCAATTATGAGTTGGCAGGGGAACAATTTTACTTAAACTTGGGTTTTTTGTCATCTCATCCTTGCTACAACATAATGATCTACATGATATTGCCAACTTTGAAAAAAAGCAGTTTGGCCAAACTTAAAAAATTGTAAAATGAATACATCCTCCCTCATTGTAGAAAACTTAGAAAACAGAAAAAGTCACCCATAATTCCACAAGCATGATGGAACCACTGCTAACATCTTAGGATATTTCTTTCCAATCACATGTAAAAATACAAGGAGCCACGGACGGTTGCTGACTGTATTACTCCCAAACCTTCACTACTACAGGGCTGTTCCCTGGACACCTGTGTAACATGAATCTTTGCCCTAACTCTGATGATTTACTAGGGATGGATTAAGGTTCTTGGCAAGCTGCCCGAGTAGTTTCCAGAAATGCTGTGTCAATTTCTACTTACCCCAGACGGACAGAAGTGGTAAACTTTGCTGGTATTAAAATTATGTTATTTAAAAAGTCCTCCGCTGTCCCCATCCCTCATCTCCTGTTAAAAAAGGAGACTCTCTAATGGACTAGAAATAAGAAGTCATACCTTACTAATACACTAATGGCAGGACAGAAGACAGTATGTAAATCCAACTTATGAATTTCAAAATGTATTATTCTGAACTTTTAATTTTCAAAAAAAGTAGCAATATATGTAGTATTGTTCTTAAGAAACACATCATTTAATTTTACTCTTATGCAAGCTGTTAGAACCATAACCACAAAACCTTCTTTCTCTGATTATATAATTTCCCGAAAAATGATCCCAAGCCTAGGCTTTTGATATTTTTTACTAATGATCACAGTATATTAAAACCAAGAAGGAGCAGCCCTTACTGATAGCTGACTCAATTATAAAAAAGATAATTTAGAGAGCAATAATATGTATTCAATATATCATTTACTGGCATTTGTGATCCAAGAATGGCAACACACCAAAATAAACATCAGACTTCCTAAACACTGCAGAAAAGACACAGCATTGCATAGGATCTGCTGGTCTGTAAAGTTTAACAACTTATTCATTTAAAAGTGACATGTATTTAAAGTCCTATCAATCACCCCTCACTCAGGGACACACAGAAAACTTCAATTACAGAATACATTTTTTTCATTAGAACTGCTTTTACAAGCTTTGAGATGAATGATATATTTTATTTTCCACTACTGTATGATTAATTTTACAAGTTGGTTAGCTTCAACTACTTTGTTTTCAGTTGAGTATGATATACAGTGCAATTGCAAATGGTTATTTAGAATTGGCTTAGAAATATACAAAATGTAAGATTTTATTTGTAAAAATAACAATGTGAAGACAATTACATTACCCGAATATAGGAAAAAACCTCTAAAATCTGTAAAACCAATACCGTCTGCTAGTCACTCACCTGACGCAACAGCTTCATATCCCTCAAGACAAAGGCAATGTAGAAAAGCGAGGCAAAGCAATTCAGAAAGTTAAACTGCCAAAAAAAAAAGAGAGCAAGATTTCACACTGCTTTACAGTACTTCATCAAAACTGTAAACACAGCATTAAAAATGTAATGAGGGGACTTTCAGTCCTGACAAGATGGCATAGACTTGTTTCTCCCTATTCCTCCTCCCAAAGCATGTCCACAACTCTGGAAAGAACACAGGTGAGCAAAGGAGAACTCTAGTACCTTCCTGGAGCCTGGAGGACCAACTGGTTTGGGACTCCAGCACATCTCTACTACATTCCAACATAAGAGGAAGAGCAAGGCCAGCCTTTCTCACCCCCAACCAGCACCCCAGATAGCCGGGGTGGGCTCATTCCCTGCCCACCCCCCTTACCCCACTCCCTGTCCATTTGAAGATTCCTGTAGACCTCGCAAGGGGGACCTCTCTGGAGCCATCACTAGCAGTGCCTCCCTCCCTGCAAGGCCTGGCACTCCCTTGCGTCATGGAGAGATACCAGGGCAGCCAGACAACACCCACATTTGGAATATCAATTATCTCCAGTGCTAGCATGAGGCCTTTAAAGACTTTTTAGGTAAGGATGGCTGCTTGCACCTTTTCTAATGTCCAAGTTGCTAAAACTGTTGAATTTTATTACCCACTTATGAAAAATTTTCTATTTCCTTACCACTCTTGCCTCTATAAGTTTACCTCCTTCCAGAAACCTTGCCTGCCTATACAAAATATATTAACTATCTGAGATCTTAAATTAGAAGCCAGTCCTCCCATAAGTTTCAAAATTTAAATGGATTTGTATATAAAAACTCTACTCACCACTAAAACTTTCAGAATTAGATGATTCTGGTAGGCAGATTCCAATCTGTGATTCTCTAAAATATTGAAAAGGAGAGGAAATTTCTCTTAGATAAGCACGCAGTATGGGAGGCCATCGTGGGGTAAAGACGGATGAGCTGAGGCAGAGACATCAGGCAACAGAACCTTAGTGAGTGAACATGCCAGACTGTCATTCATGGTTACCACTTAACCCACAAGAACATCTCACAGCAAGAAACTACACTTAGGACACATTCTTCACAGTACTGCAAGAACACTGTGTTCTGGAATTATTTTTAAAGTATTACTGCAACAAAGAAACGTGGGAAGTATTGGCAAATTATCCCATAGACAGCCACCTAGAAAAAGACCCTGAATAAATAAAACTGACAGCAACCTCTAAAGAGGGCAATAAAATTTCTGTATGTATGCCTTACAAGGATTAACTTAAAGGGCAACTCAAATCTCTGTCCTCAGAAAGGAGACACAGGACAGGCCCTAAGACAGCAGGGCAAAAGAAAAAAGAAGATTCTGAAGAGAAGTGTCACCTTGCAGAGAGGTGGTGTTAGGCTCGTCTGAACTGGAACCCCAATCAGTTACTTAGCCACTGTCTGTCCTTGGGCAAGTCACTTAACCTCCCGATACTCAGCCTCCTTGCCTACAAACACGGCACTAACACCCCCCTCCTCCTAGAGACACTGTCAGGATAAGAAATAATACAAAACCTCAGTCCAGTTTCAGCACAAGGAAAGCACTCAATAAACAGTAGTTGTTAAATGACTGATAAAAATAACTTAAACATCTTTATGGTCCATGAAGTTAAGATATAGACTTCTTCCTAGGGAATAACATTGCATATTTACTTGTTTGAGTGAATAAATAAAAAGTGAATGGCCTGTCAAGACCATTTTAAAACTATAACCATTCCCCTTCTGCCACAGATACATACAAAAGTACCCGCTCTACTAAGGCCAGTGGCAATCCTTGGTGCTCTAAACCATTAGACAATCGGTTCTCAGACACCAGACATAGCTCACTTGGCCAAAGTATGTGAAGATAATTCAATCTTCTTTACCCCCAACAAAAAATACATAATTATAGTACTGGGATCATACGTTTTAGACACAGAGAGGTCTGGATTAGCCTGGCTCTACAATTTGCCTGAACATTGTTAACTCTCAGCGTCTTTATCCCTAAAACGGTGAAATAACTTCTATTTCATGGTGTCCTGAGGGGATGAAAATGAGACACCACGGACAAAGAGTTAGCAGGACACCTGGAGCACTATAACTAACATTCATCTACGACTGCCACAATAACCAGGAGGTGAGAGCATCAGAACCTGCAAAGCCGATGAATTCCTCCTTATGTCTCTATACTGAGCCCACAGCGACATCTCCTTGCTTTGCAAAGCAGCAGTTATAGGAATCCTATGATCCAAGCAACATTTCCTATAGGCAAATAAGATATAAATGCAAGCATCAAGTCTTACCCCATGAAGTTAGAAACTCGGCAGCGTATCGATAGAGGCGGTTCATGATCTCAATCACAATGGCATAGATGATGCTGGGCACATACAACAGGACACTGGTCCACTCGGATCCGCTGCTCTCGTGTAGACTCATGGCCCAAGCCTCCATGTCAAAGTAAATCATCATGACATATAGGGAGAAATAGAGGCAGAGGCACACAAACGGCAGAGAGACCAGGTAAATGCGCAACTGCCTCTTGTAGCTGGGGTAGAGCGGTTCCTCCCTACCAGTGACGGGATTGATACCCAGGACCCCATGGAATCCCGGCCGGGGCTCCTCAAACTGTCTTTTCATGACGAGTGTCCCCCACCTGTAGGTCATATTGGCACAGCCACGCTTCCACACTTCTAGGATCACTGTGGACCAGATCAGGTTGAAGGAGGCGAAGATCACATACTTGTCATAGTCTTCCCACACAAACAAATAGTAAGGTAACCCAATGACCGCCATAGGGATTAAGGCAACGGTGAAATATTCCAAAAATCCAAAGTAAAGAGCAATTGTTTCCCCAAAGTAGCCACGAATTCGGTCTACAATGAAAGGGGAAAAAAAGACCTTAAGTACAGGCTACCAAAGACTTTCACCATTTCAAGTAAGCTTATTTATTTTTGTAGTTAAGTGGGGATCATTTAATACCCACATTTCCCAATCAATGTGCAATGGTAAATCCATCTTCCATGCACTTGCCTGGAGAGCGAGCCCAATACTTCCCCCAGCTTAGAGCCCAGGCCATAGTTGCTGGGGCTCCTCTGAAAGGCACCGGGGTCTGTTTCCTCTTTACTTCCTTATCTGATGGATGCCCTTTTCCCAAAGAAATACTCAGCTTGGGGCTTGTCCCAAATCTCCACTATCCTAACTTAAACTCAGCATAGCAAATGATCCATTTTAATTTTGGGGTTTAATTTATGTTCCCTACCTTTCTCTCACTTTAATATCATAGTTATAGATGTTCTTTTCAAAGAAGACTCCCCAACCACAGTATCTGCTCCAGCTATCCAAAAATATAAATTTTCATCAATGTCCCATGGCAAATGATTCAATACACTGAAGAAAAGCTATTCAAAAGTACAAAACAATATTCTACACATTTACTTCTAGAACAGCCATGGGACACATTTATCTATATCTTCAAATCAGAACTGGGCAAAAGAAGGGACAAGCAACATCACTGTTAAATATTCTGTGAAACTGACATGAGCTAACCCAAAAGAGGTCTTGAACACTACACCTTTTGCCAGCTGCATCTACTTGGGTAACTGCCTGAGTTGTAAAAGCATCCTGCCCTGGGACCAGGGTGCGATGCAGGGGCTGGGGAGGTACAATAATGGGGTTACTCTTTCTTGGTTAATTACATGCAGTTAAAACTTTAAGTTAATGTGTCAGATCAGTCTACACAGATGGGTCAGACTAAACTGGGATAAGCTATTTTCCCCTATCCTTAGTCTTCTAACTAACCCACGAAAACATTAAAATAGTAGGTATGATCGTGTCACCTCAATCTGAATCGGGTTAAAGGATATCCAAACAATGAAAAAAAAAAAAAAGTGCTCATGTCCTGGGCTCCAAATCACATGACCTCCCTCTTTTGATCTTAAGGGGAAGGTCAAGATTCACCTGTGCCCCAGCTGCTATCCCCAGTCCAAGCATTCCCCAAAGCCTTACGCCCTCTACCACAACCATGCTTAGCCTTCACCATCGATTCACTTTTCCCCTCACTTTCTAAGCAGCTACTGGATACTGTGACCTACAGGTCCTAGAGGCAATACTTAAATTTACTGCAATAAGTGTAACACAAAACAACTAGTGTATTACCTAGAACTATCAAAAACAAAATTTTCCTTTCAAAGAATACAAGAAAAAATTCAAAAGGCAATTTCAAATTTTTATCTTAAAAACAAATTTTTATTTACTGTTACAATATTATAGTAGCTGTTTTCAGGAATGGAAATTAGAAATAAAATTATTTTAGAGGGATTCCTTTAAACAAAGTCAAAAGAGAAATGCCCTTGAAAGAAATATGTATAGCAATGCTTATAGTAAAATCTAACAGCTTAATAATCCTTATGCTTAAAAAACATAACTAAGCCAAAAAATCTGAACATCCATACTGATGTCAGTTTGCATACAGTAATGTTCAACACATATCAAATAAATGGATGCTCTCATAACTATTCAGAGAAAATGGACAGATTCAGTAATACACACCAAGGGACTTACAAACTACCTCAAAAGATGTTTAGGCCTGTTAGTCTGCCTCTAAAAATGAGCACAGCTTGGTCCACTCAAATTAATAGCTCTAAAGAAATAGAAATTTTCAAATACAAGATTTTCACAGTCAAATGAAATTCTCATAAAATCTGTTCTACTCCAACTCGGACATGTACTTATGAAGGCCACTCTGAATAGCCTGTGTTGGTGAAATTAAATGAAAGCTTGTAATTCAGCCCATCTGAAATGGTGTTAGAAATAAAATAAATTACTAAATAGGTCATGTAAACCATCTTATCCAACCCCAATTTTTGCCCACATGCAGCTGGTGAGCCTT
This sequence comes from Ailuropoda melanoleuca, assembly GCF_002007445.2. Classification (NCBI taxonomy): domain Eukaryota; kingdom Metazoa; phylum Chordata; class Mammalia; order Carnivora; family Ursidae; genus Ailuropoda; species Ailuropoda melanoleuca. Next base: position 42,388,707 of record NC_048223.1, read on the forward strand.
GCCCAGCAGAGTATTAAACATCTACCCAAGACGTTGAGAAAATGCCACTGTTGAATCACAACGTCTCTTTGGTAGTTCTTCTCTAGGAGAACAGATATTGACACATACCTAGGGGCTGATACTTTAAAGTAAACCGAGTGTACCAGCTATCCTCAAGCTTCTTCAGAGCTTCATTATCATGCAGTGGGAACACCTGAATCACGATGCCAGAGGTGAGCAATCTTCTCACTGCAGAGGGAAAATGTGCCAAACTAGATAAAATGGATTTGAGATCACTTGTGACATACTTCTTCAAATGCTAGAAAGACAGCCCAGTAAGGAAGGGGTGCTACACAAGGAGCAGCAGTATACTGCCTACTCTTAAAGCATATATTCTTTTGTTCTTCACAATGTAAATATCTTGACTATTTTGACTATGAAAGCAATACAAGTTTATGTAAAATTTTAAAACATACTGCAATGTACAAATTAGAATTGGAGAGATCCTCCCACAAAAAATAACCAGTGTAAACAGCAATTTTGTGTAAAACCAAACTTCAAAACGTACATCCATAAATATATATTATAAAAATAAAAGTAGGACCATTCAATACACATTGTTCCGTAATCTTTTCTCATGTAGTGGTGTATGACAAATGTTTTTCAATGTCAATGCCTATAAACACGAAACGTCCTTTTTAACAGTATCATAATATTCCCTTGTATGAAGTGCTATAATTTAATCCTCTATTGAAAAATACTCGTTTCCTGCCCCCACCTTTTTTGCCACTAAAAATGTTAATTCAGGGCACTTGGGTGGCTCAGTCAGTTAAGCGTCCCACTCTTCATTTCAGCTCAGGTTACGATCTCACGGTTGTGGGATCTAGCCCCGCATCAGGCTCCATGCTCAACCAGGAGTCTGCTGGAGATTCTCTCCCTCCACCCCTTCCCTCTGTCATGCACGCATGCTCTCTCTAATAAATAAATCTTAATAAATAAACAAATGAATGTTAAAATTCTTATACACATATCTATTCCCACCTGCCCTCTATTTCCTCAAACACACTTAGAAGTAGAATTGCTAGGTGTCCAAGCATATGCACTTTAAATTTGGACACCTATTATAAAACTGCTCCCAGAAAGACTTTACCAATCTGTCCTCCCACCACAGTGAAGGTAAGAAGACAGTGTTCAGTTCCTTTGATTGTTGATGATACTGAACATTGGCAGAATCATTTTCATCTTTTTCTAACCTGATAACAAAGGCTTACATTTACAAACAGCAAATATCAAAATCAAATAATATCATACTTTCAGCAGTCAGCTGACTGGTATGATTTTGTCACTCATGCCCATATTTGAAAGAGACAAGTGAATTTGAGCAAAGACAAAATCCCCTGGTAAATATAAGTGAAAACAGGGCATTCTCTCATCCATAGTTCTTTAGAGTGACTCACTGGGTGGGTGGGTCTTCATGTCTTATGGAGAGCGCCAAACCAGTGCCTTGTGCCTCATGTGGGGAGATGGACTACTTCCCACATAGTTTCTAGTAGAGCCTCTATCTAAAGAGTACAGCTGCTTATAAGATGGAATTTGCATAAAGAAAAGATACTTCGCTGTTTTATCCACTGATGAGCTTTGAGCTCTTCAAGGTCTATCAGCTCACCTCTTCCAAGGCCTCCCTTACCTCCTATCTACCTTGTCACCAAAGACAAGTGATGAGCATATTAAGCAACAGGCTCTTCAAGGAGGATGATAAACAAATGTCTGCAGCGTCAAAGAAAAGTATGTTTTAAGGTTTCAGTGTAGAAATTATATAACAAAGAGAGATGGTATTCTCAAGACAGATGCCCTATCATAAAATCTTCAGAGTCATTTAAAAGTAAAGCAGGGGCACCTGGATGGCTCAGTCAGTTAGGCATCTGACTCTAGATTTCGGTTCAGGTCATGATCTCAGTGTTGTTGAGATCGAGTCCGGATCATGCTCCAAGCCCAGCTACATGCTGGGTTTCCCTCTCTCCCACTCCCTCTACAGCTGTCCCCTGTCTCTAAAACATAATAATAAAAATGAAAATAAAGCTAACTTCTTAGAAATGAACAAAGAATGATAAACAGGAGATATGTGATACCAATAATAGGAAAAAGCCTAGGTCTGAAAGAAAAATTCTGATTAGATGAGTCTTACAATTATATCTCACACAGAAGTTATTTAAAAAAGTCTTAAAGGGGCACTGGGGTGGCTCAGTCAGTTGGGCATTGGACTCTTGGTTTCAGCTCAGGTCATGATCTCAGGGTCATGAGATCGAGCCCCAGGTCAGGCTCCATGCTCAGGAGGGAGTGTGCTGGAGATTCTCCCTCTTCCTTTCCCTCTGCCCTCCCCCTGCTCTCGTGCTCTCTCTCTCTCTCAAAATAAATCTTTTTAAAAAAGTCTTGAAAAGCTAGGGATGTGATGATATCCTTAATAACTAAAAAAGGCATACACTCAAAATATCATTAATTAGGGGGAAAAGGTACATGGTTTAAGTTATATTAGCCACTGATGCTGTCAAATCCATTTTTTTAATGATTTTATTCTGAAGTGTTTCAGTGGGTTTTTCTTCAGCTCACATGAGTGAAAGTCGGTCATCCACAACTGTTCTGATTTTTATCTTATTTGAAGATGCACAGCTGTACTTGATTCTTTCTTCCATTACTACCCTTTTCAATTACTGTGTCAAGTTATTCAACTTTGAACTGACAACATCTGAATTATTTCACTATTTCTAAACTCTTTTTAAAAAACTGACTGCATTCTACTACAGATGACTTTCTAGGCAGGCATAAAAACCAGCTAATTCTAAAAATAGGACTGTGAACTGAAGGACTCAGAATATAAAGCCTCAAGTCCTAAATTACCAGGCTTCTCTTCACCATCAATGCCAAAAGCATGGTTCCAATTTCAGCTTCTAAAAATAGAGGTTTTTCTTTTAATCCTTTAACTTTCTCTTGTCAGCTAAGAATGTAATTAAAATGACCCTCACCTTCAAAGGAAAGTATGATGCTGTGCAGGCCTATTTAAAGAAAGAAACAACTGCTTCCCAGGAGGATCAAGATGGCATATTGGAGCTTACCTCTCCCCAGACACACCAAGGCTACGACTACATATAGAACAACTCTCTCTGAGAATGACCTGAAGAATAACAGTACAGCTCTTCCACAGCTAGACAGAAAAAGTCACACTGAGAAGCATAAAAGGGGCAGAGAAGTGGTCTGATTGGGACCCACAACCCCAGCATGGCAGCCAACAAGTGGGAGGGATATCACATGCGGGGAGGTCCTCCCTGTGGAGCGAGGGGTTCAAGCCCCACATGGGGCAACCTTGCCATGGGGACCTGCACTGGGAAGATGGACCCCAAAATGTCTGGCTTTGAAAATCAGCAGGGCTAATCCCAAGAGAGTCATAGGGCTATAGGAAACCAAGATTCCACTCCTAAAAGACCCATCCACATACTCGCTCTAAGACCTAGTGCAGAAGCAGCGGTTTGAAAAGTACCTGGGCCATACATAAAGGAGATTCACTGACTAACTTTAGGGCATGTGCCAGAGGTGCAGGGAACTGCAGAATCTTTCTCCAGGAATGGAAGCAGATGCCATTTTTCTCCCCTTACCTATCTGGCCTAGTACTGGTGAGAAAGAGTTCTGACACTCTCCATCTACCTTGCTAGCACTGCTAGCCCCACCCTGGTATTCCCCTGAAGACCTGCCTCACTCAACTATCCTGACACTGGAAAGCACCCCCCCAAAATGGCTCCCACCCCACCACACCCACCAGGCCACCCCCACCTTAACTGGTGCTCCCCCAAAGGGGCTCCCATCTACCATGAGCCCACAACAGTTGTGGCTCACCCAAAACAGGAGGGAACACACAAAGGACATCCCTGGAGCTCCTGATTCTGGTGACCGGTAGGGGACTGCACTTCTCGGCCCCACAGTATACCTTCTATAGAAGGCCACTCCTTTAAGACCAGGAGATGTGGCTGACTTACCTGAAACACACAAACAAACACAAAGAGGTAAGATGAGAAGACAGAGGAATATGTTGCAAATGAAAGAACAAGACGAAACCTCAGAAAAAGAATTAAATGAAAAAGAAATAGGCAATCTCCCTGATAAAGAGTTCCAAGTAATGGTCATGAAGATGCTCACCAAACTCAGGTGAAGAATTGATGAATATATCAAGAAGTTCAAGAAAGAGATAAATAATAGAAAATAAGAACCAATCGGAACCAAAGAATATAACTGAATTGAAAAATATACTAGAGGGAATCAACAGTAGATTACAGGATGCAGAAGAATGGATCAGCAATCTGGGTGGAAATGACCCTAGCTGAATGGCAAAAAGAAAAAAGAGGTTTTTTTTTTTAAGATTTATTTATTTGACAGAGAGAGAGAGAGAGCCAGCGAGAGAGGGAACACAAGCAGGGGGAGTGGGAGAGGAAGAAGCAGGCTTCCCAGCAGAGCAGGGAGCCCGATGGGGGGCTCGATCCCAGGACCCTGGGATCACGCTCTGAGCTGAAGGCAGATGCTTAATGACTGAGCCACCCAGGCTCCCCAAGAAAAAAGAATTTAAAAAACTGAGGATAGTTGGGGTGCCTGGGTGGCTCAGTTGGTTAAGCATCTGCCTTTGGCTCAGGTCATGATTCCAGGGTCCTGGGATCTCTGCTCAGCAGGGAGCCTGCTTCTCCCTCTCTCTCTGCCTGCCTCTCTCTCTCTCTCCCTCTCTTTGTCAAATAAATAAAATCTTAAAAAGAAAACTGAGGATAGTTTAAGAGACCTTCAGGATCAAGGGTACTAACATTTGCATTATAAAGTTCCCAGAATGAGAAGAGAAAGAGAAAGGAGCAGAAAACTTAAAGAAGTTACAGCTGAAACAGACAAGAAAACAGACATCCAGGTCCAAAAGGGAAAGAGAGCCCCAAACAAGATGAATCCAAAGAGGTTCATAGCAAGATACAAAATAATGAAAATGTCAAAAATTAAAGAGAAAATATTAAAAGCAGCTGGAAATAAGCAACTAGTTACATACATGAGAACACCCATAATAGTATCAGTTGATTTTTCAGCAGACTTTGCAGGTCAGAAAGGAATGGCACAATATATTCAAAGCGTTGAAAGGGAAAAACCCACAAAGAGAAACAGACTACCCAGCAAGGTTATCATTCAGAATTGAAGTACAAATAAAGAGTTTCCCAGACAAAAGAGTTCATCACCACTAAACCTGCTTTAGGAAAGCAGGAAATATTAAAGGAACTTCTTTAAGTGGAAAAGAAAAGGCCATAACCAGAAGAAAATTTTGAAAGAAAAAATCTAACTGTAACAGTGAACATAATAGTAAAGAGGTGGATCAACCACTTACAAAGCTAGTATGAAGGTTAAAAGGTAAAAGTAGTAAGTCAACAATATCTACAACAGTTAGTTAAGGGATACACAAAATAAAAAGATGTGAAATATGAAGACAAAAACATAAAACAGGGAGTGGGGAGAGTAAAAATGTAGTGCTTTTAGAATGTGCTCAAACTTGGGTGACCATCAACTTGAAACACACTGCTACATACACAGGGTATTATATGCAAACCTCACAGTATTCACAAACCAGAAACCTCTAATAGATACACAAAAAATAAAAAGGAAGGAATTCAAACATAACACTGAAGAAAATCATCAAATCACAAGGGAAGTGAGGAAGAGAAGAAGGAACACAGAAGAACTACAATAAAAACCAAAAACAATTAACAAAATGGCAATAAGTACATACCTATCAATAAGTACTTTAAATATAAATGGACAAAGTGTTCCAAGTGTACCCAAAAGATATAGGGCAACTGAATGGGTAAATAAATGAGACTCATCTATATGCTGTCTAAAAGAGACTCACTTCAGACCTAAAAACATGCACAGACTAAAAGTAAAGGGATGAGAAAAGACATTCCATGAAAATGAACATGAAAAAAAGGCTGGAGTAGCATACTTATATCAGACAAAATATAGACTGTAAAACAAGGACTGTATAACAAAGAAGGGCCCTACATAATAATAAAAAAATCAATCCAACAAGAGGATATAATAATTGTAAATACTTCTGTACCTATGCACCCAAAATAGAAGCACTTCAGTATGTAAAGCAAGTATTAACAGCCAAAAAGGGAGAAACAGACAATAATACAATAATAGTAGGGGACTTTAATGCTCTACTTACACAAATGGATAGATCAGCCAGGCAGAAAATCAATTAAAAAAAACCACTGGTCTTAAATGACACATTACACCAGATGGACTTAACAGATACACACAAAAAATTCCATCCCAAACCAGCTGAACACACATTCTTTTGACGTCCATATGGAACATTCAACAGGACAAATCACATATTAGGGAACAAAATAAGTTTCAATAAATTGAAGAAGACTGAAATCATATCAAGCATCTTTTCTGACCACAATGGTATAAGACTATAAATAAACTACAAGGAAAAAATGAGAAAAAAATATGTATACACAGAGGCTAAACAACGCACTAATAAACAACCAACGGCCAAAGGATCAATGAGGAAATTAAAAAAACCAAAACCAAAAAAAAAAACACAAATTGACACAAATGAAAACAGAAACACAATGTTCCAAAATCAATGAGCCTGAGCAAAAGCAGCTGTAAGAGGGAAGTTCATAGCAGTAGAGGCCTACATCAGGAAACCAGAAAAATCTCAAATAAACAATCTAAACTTACACCTAAATAAACTGGAGAAAGAACAAAGCCCAAAGTTAATAGAAGGAAGGAAATGCTAAAGATCAAAGTGGAAATAAATGAAATAGAGACCTCAAAAATAATAGAAAAGATCAAGGAAACTAGTAGGTGGTTCTACAAAAAGATAAAAAAAAATTGAAAAACAGACTCATCAAAAAAAAAAAAGAAAAAAAAGAAAAAGAAGAAAGAAAGGAAGGAAGGAGGGAGAGAAGAGAAACCAAATAAATAAAATTAGAAATGAAAGAGAAGTTACAACTGACATCACAAAAATACAAGGGATTGTAAGAGACTACTACCAACAGTCATATGCCAACAAACTGGACAACCTAGAAAAAACTGATAAATTCCTGGAAAAACTCAATTTTCAGGGAAGACTGAAATAGGAAGAAAGAGAAAATCTGAACAGACTGATTACTAGTAATGAAACTGAATCAGTTATCAAAAAATTTCCAACAAAGACAAGCCCAGAACCAAACAGCCTCACAGGTGAATTCTACCATTTATTTTTTTAAAAGATTTCATTTGTTTGTTTATTTAGAGAGTGTGAGCGGGGGGAAGGGCAGAGGGAGTGGAAGAATCTCAAGCAGACTCCTTGCTGAGCATGGAGCCCAACGTGGGGCCCAGTCTCACAACCCTGAGATCATGACTTGAGTTGAAATCCAAGTTGGATGCTAAACTGACTGAGCCACCCAAGTGCCCCTCTACCAAACATTTATATATATATATTTTTAAGATTTTATATATTTATTTGACAGAGAGAAGGACAGCCAGCGAGAGAGGGAACACAAGCAGGGGGAGTGGGAGAGGAAGAAGCAGGCTCATAGCGGAGGAGCCTGATATGGGGCTCGATCCCATAATGCCAGGATCACGCCCTGAGCTGAAGGCAGATGCTTAACGACTGCGCCACCCAGGCATCCCCCCTCTACCAAACATTTAAAGAAGAGTTAATACCTATCTTTCTCAAACTATTCTAAAAATTTCAAGAGAAAGGAACACTTCTAAATTCATCCTATGAGGCCAGAATTTACCCTGATACCAAAACCAGACAAAGATTCTACAAAAAAAGGAAATTACAGGCCAGTATCACTGATGAACATAGAGTTAAAAATCCTCAACAAAATATAAGCAAACCAAATTCAATAATAAATTAAAAGGATCACACATCATAATCAAGGGAAACTTATTCCAGGGATGCAAGGATGGTTCAATATCCTCAAATCAAATCAATCAATGTGATATACCACATTCACAAAATGAAGGATAAAAATCATATGATCACCTCAATAGATGCAGAAAAAGTATTTGACAAAATTCTACATCCATTTATGATTAAAAAAACTTTCAATAAAATGGGTATAGAGGGAACATTCCTCAACATAATAAAGGCCACATATAAAAATAACACAAATTACATCACACTCCAGATTGGGAACAAGACAAGGATATCCACTCTCACCACTTTTATTCAACATGGTATTAGAAGGTCTAGCTGCAACAATCAGACAGCAAAAAGGAATAAAAGGCATTCAAATTGGTAAGAAGGAAGTTAAACTGTCACTATTGGCAGATAGCACAATATTATATAGAGAAAAACCTAAAGAATCCACAAAAAAACTATCAGATTAAGTGAATTCAGTAAATATGACTAATATAAAGTTAATATATAGAAATCTGTTGTGTTTCTATACACTAACAGCAAAATATCACAAAGAGAAATTAAGAAAACAATTCCATTTACAATTGCATCAAAAATAATACATAGGATTAATTTAACAAAGGAGGTGAAAGACCTGTACTCTGAAAACTGTCAGTCACTGATGAAAGAAACGAAAGATAACACAAATAAATGGAAAGATACACCATGCTCATGAGTTGGAAGAATTAATATTGTTAAAATGTTCATACTAACCAAAGCAATCTACAAATTCAATGCAATCCCTATCAAAATACCAATGGCATTTTTTACAGAACTAAAATAAATAATTCTAAATCTGTATGGAACCACAAAAAAAACCCAAATAACCAAAGCCATCCTTTTTTTTTAAAAGATTATTTATTTATTTGAGAGAGAGAGAGAGGCAGAGATAGTGAGAGAGAGTAAGCGCATGAGCAGGGAAGCAGCCTCCTGCTGAACAAGGAGCCTGATATGGGGCTTGATCCCAGGACCTTGGGATGGTGACCTGAGCTGAAGGCAGACACTTAACTGACTGAGCCATCCAGGCACCCCCATAACCAAAGCCATCTTGAGAAAGAACAAAACTACAGATATCATGGTCCCAGATTTCAAACTATACTACAAAGCTATAATAATCAAAACAGTATGGTACTGGCACAAAAACAGATATGTAGATCTATGAACAGAATACAGAGCCAGGAAATAAAGCCATGCATATATGGCCAATGAATCTACAACAAAGGAGGCAAGACTACACGATGGGGAAATGACAGTCTCTTCAACAAATGGCGTTAGGAAAACTGGTCAGCTACATGTAAAAAAATGAAAATGGATCAATTTCTCACACCATATACAAAAATAAACTCGAACTAGATTAACGACTTAAATGTAAGACCTGAAACTATACATCTCCTAAAAAGAATACAGGCAGTAAACTCCTACACTGGTCTTAGCAATATTTTTTTTTGGTTCTGTCTCCTCAAGCAAGGGCAACGTAAGCAAAAATAAATTATTGAGTCTATATCAAACTAAAAACCTTTGTATAGCAAAGGAAACCATCAAGAAAATGAAAAAGTAATCTACTGAATGGGGGAAGATACTTATAAATGATATATCTGATAATGGGTTAATATCCGAAATACATAAGGAACTCATACAAGTCAGCAACCAAAAAAAAAAAAAAAAAGGAAGAAAAAAAAAAAGAAAAAAAAGCCACCCCAATCAATCTGATTAAAAAATGGGCAAGGACCTGAACATTTTCCCAAAGAAAACATACAGAAGGCTAACAGACACATGAAGAAATGCTCAGTATCACTAATCACCAGGGAAAGGCAAATCAAAACCACAATGACATGTCACCTCACATGTGTCAGATCAGCTAGTATCAAAAAGACAAAAAATGTGTCTCCCGTGAAACTTAAAGGCCAAAAACAAGGGAGGGGGGGTTGGGTAGCTCAGTCTGTTAAGTGTCTGCCTTCAGCTCAGGTTATGATCCTGGGGTCCTGGGACTGAGCCCTGTGTCAAGGTCCCTGCTCAGCGGAGAGCCTGCTTCTCCCTCCATCTGCCCCTTCCCCCACTCGTGTGCTCTCACTCGCTCTCTCTCACAAACACACACACAAATAAATAAAATCTTTAAAAAAAAAAAAAAAAAGCTTTTCCACTCATTGCTATGGATTAACCTCATGGAAATCTAAGATTTTAAATTACTCTGAGTTTTATTAGTTCTAAAATTTGCACTCTGAAAACAGTTCACACTTCAAAATTATGCATATCTCATATGCACATCCCATTTCTTCTTCAACCAAATATTATGATATAACACAGCATTTTAGGGGTCACATTTTCAAAGATACGAGGGAAGAAAATAATGCAGATTTTGAAAATCCAGCTTTGACAATGGAAATATGATTCTTACTTCACATGTATAAAAAATTTTCAAATGACCATGATGAGATGATTTATTATCTTTATATGTATTACGAAAGAAAGAAAGAAAGAAAGAAAGAAAGAAAGAAAGAAAGAAAGAAGAAAGAAAAAGAAAGGGGGAGGATCCTTGTTTATAAAAGCCTCATCCTGCCAGCAAGAAAGTTATTCCTATTATGGCTTTAGGGACACCAGACAGGGATCCTATACATATACATATATTTACAAGAACAATCCATTTACATATATTCCCTTCAAGGTTTTCATTCATTTGAAAATTTCTCTCAGAAGTGGCTGGGAGCATTTGGAAAACTGCTGCTTCCAGAGTCCCATCTGATGGGAACATACACACAGTTTCTGTCCCAGCCACAGAAAGAGGATGTACCTGTGCAGAAACTAGCAGAAGGACGCAGGGACTTCCACATAAGAATCCGAATAATGTGGATAAACAGGAAGAAATGGGATGTTGACATTAGCAATCAAGATGGTGCCTCAGTCTGTTTTGTACCTAGCAGTGTCTTATTCCCACTAAGAGATCAAGAAAGATTTAAAATTCTGGAAAGACACCAAACAACTGCCTGAATACAGAATGTGGAACTCCTGGTAACAAACAGTGGCAAAAAGACACCTCTGCCCTGTTCTTGTTCATGACGAAAGTTAAAAACAACAAAGGAAACAAGACACATAAAGGGAAACACCTATCTTTGATGAAAGTAAGAAAAAGAACCCTATAAATCCAAATCATAAACCATGAGAAGAGGCTTTAAAAGTCAGCCCAGGCTAAGCTAAGAGCACCCATGCCTCTGCACAATGGGGTCAAGGAGGATAGGGCAGGCTTCTCCTGGACACCAAGGGGTGGGGACTGCCCCACTACCCATATGTGGACAAAACGACTCACGGTGGACCCCTGAACTGCGTCTGCTGGGAAAGATGATGGTCTGGCAAAACAAGTAATAACCACAAGTAAATGGCATAGAACTATGCAGAAATACTACAGGGAAAAGGAAACCATAAGCAAAGGCAGAGAAGAAACACAGCAGGAAATTACAGCATCAAAAATGAAAGTCTATGAAATTAAAGAAATGAAAGTAAACCATCTCTCTGAAATTAAAATCCAAAGAAGAGCTATAAGAGATGAAGGTGAGAGCTCAGAAAAAGTGATTTAAGACACACATAAAACTACTACAAAGTCATAATAAAAGCTACCAGGAAAGACTGAAAACATAGCCAGGAAAATGGTAGAGAAGCATAAGAAAATTACATAAAACCTTAAAAACAATTCAGAGGATATTTAAGAGCCCACATACACATAATTGGCTTACCTAAAGACAAAAAGAAAGTAAATACAACCAAGTAACTCTTAAAAAGTTACTGAAAAAAATTCTGCAGTCATGGTAATCTTTAATTTATACATTGAAAAAATATATGTCCAACAAAAACTCCTACAATATAATCAAGACATATGCAGATAATTGGGAATGTAGACAAATAAGAAATCAGTATCTACATTCAAATTTCCTGACACCTTCTAAAAGCCATACAGATCAACAAGGAGAACAAATAAAAGCATCCGTAGCATATATCTACAGCATAACTCAGAGATAGGAGAGTCCACAAAATCCAGTTTACATGTAAGTCAGACAATAAAGGACCAAAACACATTCTTCCAAGTGCACATGGGACATTTTCCAGGATAGATCAGTCATATGTTAGGTTGCAAATTAAGTCTCAACAGATTTACAAAGGTCTATCATAAAAAGTATCCTCAGACCACAAAGGGATAAAGTTAGAAATCAGTAACAGAAGGAAAAGTGAAGAATTCACAAATGTGTGGAAATTAAAAAAAACATTCTCAAACAACAAATAGATAAAAGAAGACATCACAGGGGAAATTAGAAAATACTTAGCAATGAATGAAAACAAAAACACAATAAAACTTAGGAGACACAGAGAAAGAGAGGAAATCTGTGGCTAAGGACCTCAAATGAAAAACCTAACTTTACAATTAAGGAACCAGAAAAAGGAGAACAAACTAAACCCATAGCTAGCAGAAGGAATGAAATAATGAAGATTAGAGCAGAGATAAATAAAATAGAGGAAAGAAAGACAATAGAGAAAACTAAAGAAAACAAAGTTGGTTCTTGGAAAAGATCAACAAAATTGACAAATACTTAGGTAGCTGAACTAAGAAAAAACCAGAGAAGATTTAACTTACTAATATCAGAAATAGAAATGCGGACATTACTACCAATTCTGCAGAAATAAAAAGGATTGTAAGAGAGTGCTATTAACAACTGTCTAACAACAAACTAGATAACCCACATGAAATGGACAAATTCCTAGAAACACAAAACCTACAGTGAAAACCTACCATAAGTCAGAAGAAAATCTGAATAGGTCTATAATTAGTAAGAAGACCGAATTACTAAGGCACTGAAAAATCTCCTGACAAAGAAAAACCCTGGATCTGACAACGTCGCTGGTGAATTTTACCAAATATTTAAAGAACTAACACCACTCCTTCTCAAACTTTCCCCCAAAATTGATGAGGACCACTGTTAAATCATTCTATGAGGACAGCATTACCCTGATACAAAGCCAGGCAACAACACTACAAGAAAACTACAGGCCAACATCCCTTATGAACAATGATGCAAAAATATTCAACAAAATACTAGCAAACTCAATTTAGCCACACAGTAAAAAGATCCTACAGCAAGCAAGTGGAATTTATTCCTGGAATGCAAAGATAGTTCAAGTAAAAAACCAGTCAACTGTAACACACCATATTAACAGAAAGAAGGGGGGGGACCATATGATCTACTCAATTGATGCAGAAAAAGCATTTAATAAAATTCACCACTTTTATGATTAAAAAAACACTCAACAAACTAGGAATAGAAGGAAACTACCTCAACATAATAAAATCCATCTGGGAAAAGCCCACAGCAAACACAGTGAATGGTGAAAGACTGACTTTTCCTTTAGATTAGGAATAAGACAAAGATGCCCACTTTCACCACTTCCATTCAACATAGAATTGGGAGTTCTAGTCCAAACAATTAAAGAAGAAATAAAATGCATCTAACTTAGAAAGGAAGAAGTAAAATTATCTCTGTTGACAAGTGATAATATATTTTATGTAGAAAACCCTAACTTTTCTGCAAAAACATTGTCATAACTAATAGATGAATTCAGTAAAGTAGCAGGATACAAAATCAATAAACAAAAACAAGTTGCATTTCTATACATTAACAATGAACTATCTTAAAAGGTAATTATGGAAACAATCCCATTTATAATAGCATCACAAAAAATAAAATACTTAGAAGTTAACTAAAGACATAAAAGATTCACACAATGAAAAACTACAAAACAATGCTAAATGAAATAAGACATAAATAAATGGAAATACATCCCACGCTCACGGGACTTAACATTGTTAAAATGTCAATACTACCCAAAGCAATCTATAGATTCACTGTAATCTCTATCAAATACCCATTGAAGCCTTTTGCAAAAATAGAAAAACCCATCATAAAATTCATATGGAATTTCATGGTACTTCAAATAGCCAAAACAATCTTGAAAAAGAAGAAAAAAAATCCTGATTTTAAGACTTACCATAAAGCTGAGGTGCTGGGTGGCTAAGTTGGTTAAGCAGCCGACTCTTGATTTTGGCTTGGCTCAGGGTCATGAGATCAAGCCCCACATCCCGCTCCACGCCCAGCATGGAGTCTGCTTGAGATTCTTTCCCTCTTCTCCCTCCCCATTGGCCCCTCTCCTGACTTAGGCTCATTCTCTCTCTCTCTCAAATAAATAACTAAAATCTTTTTTTAAAAAATGACCACAAAGCCACAGGAACCAAAACAATGTGGTACTGACATCCAGACATATAGACCAATGTAATAGAACAGAGGCCAGAAACAAACCTTCACATATATGGTCAAGTGATTTATGACAAGGGTACTGAGGCCATTTAATGGGGAAAGGGTAGTCTTTTCAACAAATGGTACTGGGAAAACTGGATATCCACATGCAAAAGAATGAAACTGAAACCTTAAAAAGAAAAAGAAAAAAAGAAACTGAACCCTTACCTAACACCATAGACAAAAGTTAATTCAAAACGGATTAAAGACCTACATATATGACCCAGAACTATAAAACTCCTAGAAGAAAATATAGAGGAAAAGCTTCATGACATTGGATTTGATTTCATGACATTGGCAATAATTTCTTAGATATGACACCAAAGGATACAGGCAAAAAGAAAAAAAATAGGTAAGTTGGACTTCATGAAAATTTTAAAATTTTATGTATCAAAAGACAGTATTAACAAAGTAAAAGGCAATCCACTGGTTCTCAGGCATCTGTCCTCCTGGGGCTTGAGGCAGTGGGGCGGGGGGGTGAAGACTGCCTAGAGAACGCAGCGGCTTATAAGTTTAAAGTGCATTGGGCAGCAAAAATGCTCTGAGGCCTTGCCACCATCTGGGGGGTTTTGAGGTAAACTTGGAATTACACACTGTAGTGAGCACTTTCATCTGCAAACTAGTATTCTCACTCAGATGGAATGACACAAAATCACGAAGTTGCAGACTGATTTGCATTCAGGTATTACGTCACTTTGTGACTCCTTCTAAGCCTTGCTCCCAAGTTCTCACTCACTGAGATGAGAGGAGATGGAAAGAGGGCTCCAGGAAAAGATGATGGCTCCTGTTTTCATTCCTCCCCAGGCTCCCTAGAGGAAGTGTCTGGCCATAAAGTAAACTCTGCTAATCTTACATGAATAACACATATATGTATTCACACCCAATTTTATTTTATTTTTTTTAAAGATTTTATTTATTTATTTGACAGAGATAGAGACAGCCAGCGAGAGAGGGAACACAAGCAGGGGGAGTGGGAGAGGAAGAAGCAGGCTCATAGCGGAGGAGCCTGATGTGGGGCCCGATCCCGCAACGCCGGGATCACTCCCTGAGCCGAAGGCAGACACTTAACCGCTGTGCCACCCAGGCGCCCCCACACCCAATTTTAAGCTAACTGAATGCTGTGAGACCTCAATGAATTAGTGAACCATACAGAAGATTTTGATCTAAAGGTATAATATAATGAAGCCTAGTAGCAAAAGATATGTTCACGAAAATAGAGTTATTGTAAACTTCTATGTATTTTCAGTAAGAGAAAAAAAAAAGCCTTTCTAAGTTGTTTTCATGTCTACTAAGAGAAGATAATTGCATTAGAATGTGTATTCATGAAGCTGGTTGATACAATGACTTACATAATGATTTTCCTGGATACAACTTTGCTTGCGGGTAACCAGGGATCATCTTTTCATCTCTGGCTCTAAGATTTTCAAGCTCATGTTTGATAATGAATTGACATTCTGCCATTGTAAGGAAGTCATCATTGTCATCTAAATGAATGCAAAAATTTCAGTTATTTTCTCAGTAATAGCCAAAATAAAAATAATAATATCCAAATAACTTGGAATTATAGAAATGATGATATAAACAATAAATAACATAAGGAGCAAGCAAAGTATAAAACTGCTAAATTAAACAGAACATAAAGCACCTTAGATATTCTATAAAAATAAAAATATTGTTTTGCCTTCACATAATACAATTCTTCAATCACTGTACAATGGTTCCCCCTTATCTGCAGTTTTGCTTTCTGGGCAGTTAGTTACCCACACGAATCAGAGTCCAGAAGTGGATAATCCCCTCCCTCTCACCTATCGTCAGAAGGTCAGTTGTAGCCCAACACTGTTGCAATGTCTAGGTCATTCATCTCACCTCATCTCATCAACACATCATCACAAGAAGAAGGGTGCATACAGTAAAATAAGATACTTTGAGAGAGAAAGAGACCACATTTGCAGAATTTTTATTACTGTAGATTGTTATCATTGTTCTATTTTATTATTGTTATTGTTAATCTCTTACTGTGCCTAGTTTACAAATGAAGCTTTATCACAGGGATGTGCGCATAGGAAAACAGCATATACAGGGTCCAGTACTATCTGCTATTTCAGGCATCCACTGGGAGTCTCGGAATGTAGCCCCCCCACAACTAAGGAGGGGGGACTACAGTACTAGTTCTTACGTAATATAGTACAAACATCTAAATGGCAGATACTTGCTTGATCTCATCTAATACCAATGAGCAAAAGGCAACATGCTTTTTAATTCTAACACTCTTCTAACTGAAGTTTGGCTGTATGACAAATTCTCCTCCTCCAAACTCGCAAGTGCAGGCCCTTCCCTTCTGGAGTTAACATCCCTCCCATAAATGAGGGAGAAGATAGTCTGATAAGAAAACAGTATTGTTCAGGCACCTGGGTGGCTCAGTCGGTTAAGTGCCTGCCTTCAGCTCGGGTCATGATCCCAGGATCCTGGGATGGAGTCCTGCATCAGGCTGCCTGCTCAGGGGGGAGTCTGCTTCTCCCTCTTCCTCTGCCCCTCCTCCCCCCTCACTGTGCTCTCTCTCTCTCTCTCTCTCTCTCTCAAATAAATAAAATCTTTAAAAAAAAAAGAAGAAAGAAAACAGTATTTTTTTTTTTGCCAAGTCAATCCTCTTAAATAAGGTGAATTTTATCATTATCATTTATGGACTAAGATATAAAAATCCAGAGTGAGTCTGAAAAACCCTAATCACATCATATCTTGTACTAACTCTAAAAGCCCTGGCAGGAAACAGTTTATTCTGAAGCCAAACTCCCACTCTGACATCATAGCCACCCTGGCCTTCTCAGTTCTTTCCAGAAACCATTCTCTTTTGGACCTCCTGTGAGACCAAGAGAACCAGTTATCCTACCAGGAAATGGCAATTCTACAATTCTGAACTACTACTGCATTTCTCATTATAAGATTTTTCTGCATCAAGCTAGTAAATATTCACCATTCTGAGAATTAGAATAGAAAAATATAAATAAGTCACACGTGTCGCAATAATTTATGTTCATCTATTCCAGGGGTCACAAAGTAAGGTCCATGGACCATATTTTATAAGCAAATTTTAGTGGAACAAAGCTTCACCCATTCACTTCTTATGGTCTAAGGCTGCTTTTGCTTTACAAGGACATTATCAAATAACTGTGAGAAAGCATATGTCCCGCACAGCCTGATCTACAAATCAAAAACTTATTTTTGAGATAAATTGATTCTGATATAAACAATCTTGGGACTCACCATTAAAATCTTTGAAGTTATGTCGGGTTCCATATGTGAAGGCTCTCATAGTGTTATCATTACATTCTTTTACCAAACCTATTGCTTCTGCACCCAGTAACAACGTAATATTGGAGGCACCAACAAGATATAAGTTCTGATTTTCTAGTGTTTCTTTCTCATATTTATTTAATAGTGGTCTAAATAGAAGCTGGGCACCTTCAAAAACAAAAGATAAGCACAATCTTAGAAAAGTTTCAAAAATGAAAACTTTCTAAATAAGTATTGTTTCTAGTTTGATATAAGGAAAATATATTAACAATTCAAATCTATCTTCCATATAAATAAGAACTACAAGTAAGTTGATTTCCTTCGGAAAATGCCTTCTAGCTTTCTGTGTTGCTGCTCAGAAGTCTGATCCCTTATGTGTGACCTATTGTCTTTCTTTCTTGAAGTTTGTAGTATCTTCTCCATTCCCAGGGCTCCAGAACATTCCAACAGTAAGCCATTTTCATCTACACTGCAGGGCACTGGGTGGGCCCTTTCCATCCGAAAAAGCATCTCATCAGCCTTGAGTTTTCCTTTGATGATTTCTTCTTCTTTTTCTCTGTTCCCTCTCTAGAACTCCTTTTATTCAGATGTGTACCTCCTAGACTACTCCTCTAACTTCCTTACTTTTTCTCTGTCAAAGTTCCCAGTTCTGTACCTTTTGCTCTACTTTCTGGGAGGTTTTATCAAAATTATCTTCCAACTCTTTTACCAAGTTTTTAAATTTTGCTTTCATACTTCTACTTTATACGAGCTTTTTTTCCTAAATGAGTATTTTACAGTACCCAACTCTTGATTTATTGAATGTCTGTCCCACCTTCTCATAACTGAGAGTTGAGTTGTAAATTTTCTCTTGGTTTTCTTCTTCTGCAGAGTTTGCTGTTTTTATCTGTTTGTTTAGTTTTAGCTTTCTCTTTCACGTCAGGGATTTTTCTCAGATGTTTGGTGATCTTTTATGATTTGTGCATGTTTAAGAAAGGGACTCTAGGAGGCTGTAAAGTTCTGAAGGCTTCGATGGAGCTCATTAAGGATATAGCCTTTAATGCATAGTCATCTGGCCAGGTTGTTTTCCATGGGCAACTCTGATTTCTGCATCTTTGGTTTTGTTGTTTTTGATCAGACTCCCCCAAAAAAGATTATTCAATCTGCTTCCTAGGTGATTTGAATCTAGCTGCTAACATTTTGGAAACTAAATTAGGTATGAGATTGGTGGGCTGGAGGATGGGGTAACAACAGTCAGTTGTTATCCTATTTTCAGTACAGAATCTCTATTTTCAACTGTGCATAAAGCCTCCATGCCAAAATCCAAGCATCTGACCCACTGCAGAGAAAATTTTGTCTTCTGCTGTGATGATAAAATACAGAAGAGATCAGGGGATCTCTTTCTTTTTTTTTTTTAATGATTTTTTAAATTATATTATGTTAATCACCATACAGTACATCCCCGGATTCCGATGTAAAGTTCGATGCTTTCATTAGTTGCGTATAACACCCAGTGCACCATGCAATACGTGCCCTCCTTACTACCCATCACCAGTCTATCCCATTCCCCCACCCCCTCCCCTCTGAAGTCTTCAGTTTGTTTCTCATAGTCCATAGTCTCTCATGTTTCATTCCCCCTTCTGATTACCCCCCTTTTCTTTATCCCTTTCTTCCCCTACCGATCATCCTAGTTCTTATGTTCCATAGATGAGAGAAATCATATGATAATTGTCTTTCTCTGCTTGACTTATTTCACTTAGC
Source organism: Ailuropoda melanoleuca (assembly GCF_002007445.2). NCBI lineage: Eukaryota > Metazoa > Chordata > Mammalia > Carnivora > Ursidae > Ailuropoda > Ailuropoda melanoleuca. The sequence goes on from NC_048223.1 coordinate 42,408,024, forward strand.
ATTATCTCCTCCAGTGCCGTCCATGTTGCAGCAAATGTTGAGAATTCGTTCTTTCTGATAGCTGAGTAATATTCCATTGTATATATGGACCACAGCTTCTTAATCCAGTCATCTGTTGAAGGGCATCTCGGCTCCTTCCATGATTTGGCTATTGTGGACAATGCAGCTATGAACATTGGGGTGCATATGGCCCTTCTCTTTACTACGTCTGTATCTTTGGGGTAAACACCCAGTAGTGCAATGGCTGGGTCATAGGGTAGTTCAATTTTTATTTTTAAGGGACCTCCACACTGTTTTCCAGAGTGGCTGTACCAACTTGCATTCCCACCAACAATGTAGGAGGGATCAGGGGATCTATTTCTTAAATGAATCTCGGTCAATTCTTTTTTCTTTTTCTTGGTACCACTTATTTACACCTCCATAAGCCCCCAAAGTCACTAATACCTAAGTCTTTAGGAGTATTCTGTGGTGTAAACCAAACTGCACCTCAATTTGTACCCCTGCCAACTTCAGCTTTGACGTTTTCAAGTCTGAGAAATTATTTACCACTCATCCACCTGTTTTCTGGCTTCCAAAATGGTGCTGCTGTTATATTCTTTCCTTTCTTCTTTGTCCAACTGGACTTTTATCTTTTTAAAAAATCCTTTTATTGTCATTTCAGTAGATGTTTGAAAGAGAGTAAAAGTAAATATGAGTGTTAAGTCCACTACCTTTACCTGAAAGATCAGAATACTCTTATGGAATGTTCTTTTCATTATTTCCCAGCAGTGTCGAAAGATGCCTAACCCCACCCCATCCTTGTGTCTCTCTGCTGAAGCCACACAGTGAGCAGGGAAGACTGGGAATACACTGAAGTCCCTCACTCTTAGGCATTACAAATGTTCTTCCATCACAGGAATTTTAAAGAAGGGACTCCAACCCAGTGAAACACCTCAGATTTCAGTAGGAAGGTACTCTTGTTTTTAAGTTTTCTTTTGGTTCAGTTGTTTGCAAAAAATTAAAAATTCCACTTCAATTCAAGGTTTTATTATAAAGAAAAGCATTTCCGTTCACAGTCAAAATCAGTCTAAGTTTTATTCAGTGTTTGGAGACTTGGTGAAGTTTTAGGTGAAGTGCAAGCGCATATCCATTCTTGTTTTGTATAGTTTTAGGAAGTGTCTGCTCATGTAAAATGTCCTCCACCCTCTCACCCGATCTAGATCCCTCTCTGCCCTTCAGGAGAGGGCTAAGCTTTGGCTTCTATGAAGTCATCCCTTTCCAGCCCAAAACCATCACCAAGTGTCACCTCTATCTTTCCTTTACTCTTCCAGCTAGTTTACATACAATTCATTTTTAAGTACCATGCATTGTTGTGTAACAGCTCTTTCATTAAGGTTTTTTGAGGGGGGTGTTCAACCTGTTACTTCAATTTCCAGGAATTGGCATTCAGTCTCCTTACACTGACAGTAACATCCTTGTAGGCAGAGACCATATTAATCTCTCCCTTAGCATCATAACTGACCCATAATGAGCATTCAACAGATACTTGTTCATTCATTAGATAAATATTGACCTACTATGTGCCAGTCTGTGTGCCAGGAACAGCATTTATAGCTGTGAACAAAATCGCTCAGGTCGCTTAAAGTCTAATTAATGTGGACTTAAGATCTCCTCTCAAGTCCAGAAAAATAATAAAGAGCAAAGAAATGGATATTAATTTTAGAAATATATCAATGAACTGTAAAAAAAATTTGAAAAAATATTTTTAGTCACTGATCATGACTAAGTCTGAGTTATATTTATTTTACTTACCTCCATCTTCCTTTTTAGAAACAATTCTATTTTTCAGCCATTCTTTGGTTTCTTCTTTGACATCCTGAGCCAGTTCTAAGACCACCAAAGGTGTGAAGGAACTCTCACAAGTATCCAAAGCTGATAAGGTCACTTTCATCTTTCACAAACTTGCTGAAATTAAAATAAAAAGCACATGAGTTACAATGGAAAAGAGAAATACATAGAAATATATAAACATATATATAATTGTACTTTCTCCTAATTATACCTAATTCTGGCTTCTGAGAAAAAGGAAAATTTTTCATGATCCAGATGGATTATATGACAGGCTCAACCAATGGTTCAGAGCACATGTGTGAGCTCAGCCCACTCGAAGTCAGGGGGAACATCATCCTTTTCCATAAGCAGCTCAGAACACAGCAGGGAGGACATTCAGATAAGGGAAGGACAGCAGTGCAAAATGTGCTCTCGCATAGGATGAGTATGAAGAAGAGTTTGCTGGCAAGACTTGGATAGCATTCTAAGTGAAGGAAATAGTATTCCCCTACAAAATAATAATGAAAAACAGCCAACAGAATCAGAGAAATACAAGTGATTAGGTATGGCTGCAGCACTACCTGTGGGGGGTGGGGGCAGGGTGCTAGGATGGGAATGAGCAGGTATTTAACCAGGGACCCCGATTACAAAGGAACTGGGCTTTGTCAGATAAAAAATGGAAGTCACCAGTTCAGTAAGAGCAGGGAATTGACACAGTCTGAATTCATGTTTAAGTATGGAGTTAATGTCCCCAGCACCAGCTTCCTTCCCTAGTTTTTCTTTCTTGGGAATATCATCTTTATCTCCATTTCCAAGCTTGAAAAATACTCAAGTAGACTAGGACACACCCCCCAGACACACACACACACACACACAACTGGCATCAGTCACTAAGGCCTAATGGACTCGCTCTAAAATGTTTTTCATGTGAATTTCTTTAACCCAGTGATTCACAGCAGGGACAATTTCTAGACTTTAGACTTACTTATTCTAGCTTTGTACTTGATGTAAGTTTTAATGACTCCAAAGTGCAAGTGCAAATCAATTCTTGGGAATAATCACAAAAGGAGTGACCAACACCACAGAACACCTTTCCATTCTTTGGGGTGAACCATGATCTTGTGACAAGCTGATCAAACAGACCAGTGTAATCTGACTTATAGTGATAAGCTTTTGTTTTTCTCTAACAGAGCATAGTTTTGGGGCAACCTGGATTCACATGATAGCACAAATGTTTCAGGAATGCTATTCTAAAATATGAGCCAAATCAAAAGTCAGCATGCTAGGCTCTATGAAGGTAACCAGATCAAAATAGGACCCAGTACTCCCCTTCCAACAGCTAAAATAATGTGGTCAGGAATTATACAGAATGAAAGAATGAGAAAAGATAGCAATTAGAGCTGTGGGAACTCAACACTTAATGTGCAAAAGTTTTCAATCAAGAAAAAAGGGAGAGGGGTGCCTGGGTGGCTCAGTCGGTTAAGCGTCTGCCTTAGCCTCAGGTCATGATCCCAGAGTCCTGGGATCAAGCCCCACATCAGGCTCCCTACTCGAGCGAGGAGCCTGCTTCTCCCTCTCCGTTGGCTGCTCCCCCCTCTCCGTTGGCTGCTCCCCCTGTTTGTGCTCTCTCTGTCAAATAAGTAAATAAAATCTTTTAAAAAAAAAAGGAAAGAAAGAAAGAAAAAAGGGAGAGAATCATGTTCTACGCAGGGAAATAACATGTATAAAATCAATACTGCAAGAATAAACAGTATAGGAGAAGAATAGTAAGACTGGTCTGACCAAAGCAGAGAGGGCAACATTTTGTGAGCTGTGACCATTTAAGGATATGGAATGCTACAGTTCACATCTGCTCCAGTGGCCAGAAAGGAGTCAGTGCAGGTTTCTGAGCAGAGGATTAGCTGTATGTCAGAGTGATATGAATCTCAGTAGGTGAATTTAGGGGGCAAGATTGTGGGTGTTTTTCATCTTTTGACTCCCCTGAACTTCTGAAATTTTTCATAACAAAAAGTTGGGGAAAATGGTTAATCTACCAGTAGACTACAGAGGCTTAAGCATCATTTACTTTGAAACGGAAATACCAAATGCAACGAACATTTATGCGGTACTTATTTTGAGCCATGCTGTGGTAGTCTGAAGGTACAAAAGTAAGTCAGGTCCCCATCTCGCTTCTGGGGAGCTCACAGTCTTTTAGCAGAAGCAAGTGTGCACCAAATCATTCTAACACAAGGCCTGAGTACAACAGCAGTAATGGGTTGGGGCAGGGCAGCGGGAGGAGGCCGATTAACTTTCTGGGAAGGGAGGCTGAGAGCCAGATACCCTTCAACTCGGAAAAGTACTCGGATAACTCTAAGGTCACTGATCTGGGACATGGAAAAGAGTAAATAAAGAGGCATGTTGGAAAGAATGTTTAAGTTAAGAGCACAATCAAGGGTTCAGCATGGTACATGTGGACATGCATCAAAGGTGGCAGTTTTCTGGCATTTATGCATTACCTAACGTCAGTAATAAAAGGCCTACATTATTCATAATTACCAGGTCATAAAACAATCTTATTGAGACACTAAATGCAGATTCCCTTCCTAAACATGTATATGAGCACCAGCTAGAGATTCATAATAAATATTTGCACACTGATTTAATCTCATTTGAGATACTATACGCCTTTCATTACTTGAGACAGCCTTAACAAGATTTCCAATACATTACGAACAAAAGTGTCGCTATTTCTGATATCCAAAGAGCTCCTACGAATCAACAAAAAATACAAAAAACTGAAATCACAAGTGACAAAAGAAGAAATACAAGCAGCCAACACACTTTGAAAAGATGTTCAAACATACGAATAAACTAAATGCAAAATAAGTAGAAGATGCCTTCCATTTTCAGATTTGCTGAAGTTGAAAGGTGGACAGAACTCAGTTCTGGCACAGGTGTAGAAAATTGGGCATTCTCACACATGGCTGACAGATGTTGTAATTTGATACCACCTTTCCAGAAGGCAGAGTGGCAGTATGAAAAGCAATATTAAATACTCCTACTATTCAACACAACAATGCTATTTCTAGGAATTTATGACAAGGAGATAAAAAAATAGAATGTATATATAGTGGAAGTTCATTACTCTTTCTTATTTATTTTTGGGTTTTAGTTATTGCAAAGAAACAAAAAATAAACAACTTACAACCTGAAAGTCTAACAAGAGGAGATTGGCTAAATACATAAAATGTGTCACAACTACACACTAGAACCATCCATACTAGTTGCAACCAACCATTTGCAACTATATTAACATGGAGAACATTTCATAACACATTGTAAAGTAAAAAAAAAAAAAATGCAAAGCATGATCCCACTTATGGATATACACAATCCATACTAATAGCAAAATGACAACATTAGCTAACTTTTGCTGGGGACCTAATACATGCAAAGCCCTGGGCTACTCATTAAATTCTCACACCAACCCCCTGAAGAAGAAACTCGAACACTTTCATTCAGCAGGTGAGAAAACGAGGTCAAAGTGGTTAAGTAGGTTTGTCCAATGTCACATAGTAACAAGCAGGAGAACTGGGATTTAAACTCTGGTGGCCTGAGGCCAGAGCTCATACCCTGAACCATGTGTGGAAACACTCACATTTCAGTCTATACCGTGTGCGTTTTTGGGTTTTTAAGATTTTATCTATTTCTTTGTCAGAGAGAGCACAAGCAGGGGGAGCAGCAGGCAGAGGGAGAAGCAGGCTCCCCACTGAGCAAGGAGCCCAATGCAGTACTGGATCCCAGGACCCCAGGATCATGACCTGAGCCGAAGGCAGACACTCAACCGACTGAGACACCGAGGCGTCCCTATACTGTGTGCGTTTTAATAAATGTCCCACCAATGATTTGGTCAGATATATTTCTCCAAACTGCCATGTCTAAGTAGTAGGATTTAAGCTGATTGTTATTTTCTTCTTTACATTTTTCTTTTTGATTTGAATTTTAATGAGCAAGGGTTTTTTTATAATTAGAAAAAAATGGCTTTTACAGTTGTATATAGAACTATATATACACTATATAGAGTTGTACATAGAATAGTATAGAAGCCCCACATTTTCAACACTAAGTGTTAAATGTAGCCTTTAGTAAAAGCCAAATGATATTTTTAAAACTGTATAATACAAGATATTTTGCTTTAGTCCCCAGATTAAAAACATACCAACTTTGTACAAAAGAAGTTGCCTAACTTTATTTTTTTTAATGTTTTTTTATTACATTATGTTAGTCACCATACAGTACATCCCTGGTTTCTGATGCAAGGTTCGATGATTCATTAGTTGCGTGTAACACCCTGCCTAACTTTAGTTTGGAGAAAAGGTTCACTAACAGTGAAAAAGCCTTCTGTCTAACAGTATATAAAATGAAAGGACTCAGTACCTAGGCACACCCCCTCCTATCCAGAAGGAGATGGCCAAAAGCACCAGAGGAGCTGCACAATGATAGAATTTTTAGAGCACAAGGAGCCTTAGGGGTCATTTAGTCCCGTGACCTCACTATATCATGTTCACAAGACCCAAAATCACACAACCAGTGTGGCAGATACAGGACTGAAATCCAGTGCTCTATCAATGATATGAAAAAGATCTTTTTTTTTTCCTTTTTGTGAACTGAGTCAATAAAGTCCGTTGTACAGTCTTGTCATTAGAAGAAACACTGGCCTGGGCAAACTGTGCAGTTGCATGCTTTAGCTCCACAAAGTCTCATAGACAACACAAGTGCCAGTGTTATGTAGACATTGCTTTGAGCAATGTGAACCATGCGGATAGGGGGTGGGGAGAATGCCCACTAAGGCTTTTTAGTGGGGCTTGGTAAGCCTTGACCCCTTTAAGGCTCTAGTACATAAAATGCTCTTGAGTCAACACTGTTGGTGACAGTCCTTTAAGGACCAACTCTGCTCCTTTCATGCTTGAGGTTTTCAGCTGTCCTACACTTATGCCATCCATTGAGCCACAATGTACTTATACACCTGGTTACCTAAGATGCCCCTTCCCCACCCTGCTATACCTCCTGTGCTCTCTTCTTCCGGTCCCTGTAACCCACCTAGGGGAACCTACCCCTCAGGGAATTTCTGTCTCTGTATAGGAACACCTCTGAGATGCCCTTTCCTTGGCGGATTCCTGCCCCTGTATTCTGCATGCAGCAGGTACAGGTAAGGAGAACTCAACTTTACAGTTAACTGGTCAGCGGAATCCAGGCATACCCTAATCCCACTTCTCCCAGTTGGCTGGCCCAATGGCGTGAATAGTGAGTCTAAGGTAGTGAAAACAAGAAGCCTCATGGCAGTATTGGCCTAAGTGAGTTCCGCAATCTGCTTTTACCAGAGGATCTTAATAGGAACTTGGTTCACCATTACCATCCACACAACCAGTACATGGGACCAAAATACCAGGTGGGGGGACATGGGGGCCTTAAGTGTGGGTACAGAAGAGAGGCTCATGGTCCCAGCTGGGGCCAATCTAAAAACAATGATTCAACATATGTAATCTTCTTGGGCACTGGAAGGTGGAATGATTTTTGCAACCACAACCAATTTCCCCCTTTTATCCAGGCTGTCAGCCAGGACAGCAGCCAGGAATGACTAAAAGGTATAGCATATAGGTTCCACAGATGCTGTGGGGCATAGGATAGCCACCCCAAATTCTGCTCTTATCATGTGCTGAACTGCACACAGGGTCAAAGAGAGGCCTATAAATGAACTGGATTCATGTGGCTTTTACATTAGCTACAGGAATCACTTGCCTACAGTAAGAGGTAACTCCTGACCGTATGGGTTGAAATGCACATATGAAGAGAAACATACTGTGAGTTCAACAGTGGGGGGGGGGGAATGTGGGTATGTGCATATTTTATCAATGATCAAAAAAGAATAGGAGGCCCTATATTCTCCTGAGTTGGGGGGGGCAATGGAATTATCAATTCAGGGGCTAGTAAAAAGGAAATGCACAATCTGTCTTCAGAAATCACCTTGTTTCAGACTCAAGGAGAAACATAAACCAAAGTTAGAAAATTACTCTGTCATGAAGCAAAATAGGAATACATCAGTGAGAGAAAAGTGAAGGGCTATGCCAATTGAGCTAGAAAATGAGAGGGATTTCCTCAAGAGAAAAGTTAAAATTTTAATGGCCAGGACTAGAAGGAAGGAGGACAGGACCCCTCCAGAGACCCTGGGGGTAAAGACAATTTAGAGTCATTCTCTGAAACCTCCAACAGGCAGTTAATTATGAGAGCAATTGTGGGACATTCCTTCCTTGAGACCTAAGGCAGCTGCCTCTTGGTGTTACATAAGATGTGGGCAAATTTGATAGTGGAAAACCAGCACCGCACACACCCACCCTCACTAGAATTTGACACTCTGTGCCTCAGTGACACTGACAAGGTAAGGAAGCTGCTGAGGCCCATTCTTATACCTGGGAACCTGGCGGCATCAGGATTCCACAGGAAGACGCAGGAGAAGTGAGACAAGATATATTGAATTCAGCCTGGCCACAGCAGCCCAAGCCCAGGCCCAACTAGATGCTGCACCAACAGAAGGCCACTCAGGCACAGAATCACCCAACTGAGCCTTGACCGATGAAGTGAAGCAACAATATTTCCTCTTCTCAAACTTTCTATCTACTCTCATTTTGCCACAAACTGCCAAGATTTTGGGCTGGAATAATGGCTGAAAACCTGGAGCAACACTGAATCTCACCTGTAAGCACAGCACTTGACACAAAACGAAAACTCTAACATGGGATACAAGAATGAATCCACATGATGACCATACAACCATTTAAAAAGATGCTTAAGGAGGGGCGGCGCCTGGGTGGCGCTCAGTCCTTAAGCGTCTGCTTTCCGCTCAGGTCATGATCCCAGGGTCCTGGGATTGAGGCCCTCATGGAGCCCTGCATCAGGCTCCCTGCTTGGCGAGAAGCCTGCTTCTCCCTCTCCCACTCCCCTTGCTTGTGTTCCCTCTCTCACTGTCTCCCTCCGTCAAATAAATAAAGAAAATCTTTTAAAAAAAATGCTTAAGGAGAATTTTTAATGATCTAGGAAAATGCCAAGAGGGAAAAAAAAAAGCAAAGTAATATAACAACATGATCCCGATGATTAACACATACATTTAATACACAATAAAATGCAAAAAGAATTAAGAAGAATTGCACCCAAACGTTAACAGGGTTGGTGAAATTACATGGGATTTTAATTTTCATCCTTATATTTTTTCTCAATCTTCCAAGTTCCTACAATGAAAAAAAAAATTTCACTGGCTTTTTTTTTTAAGTGCACACACTAGAATTTACCAGGCCCTTTCTACTCCCTTCCATTATTTTAGATCTCTTAAGTTTCATTCTTCACCTGAAATTCTACAATTCTTTCAGCAATAGCTGGTCAGAACAGATATGGTCTACCTTCCACAGTGAACTGAAAACTATGTATCATGCTCACAGAATAGGCCCTTAGAAAACATCCAGTTCTATAGGTTAGTGTGACTTCAAATTGAAAGGAGACAAATAATATTTAATTTTTTTTAACTCCACAGGATTAGATTTTTAAAAATTAAACTCCACAGGATTTAAGGGAATGGGATACAACTACTTTTCAGTCCGAGTGAACCTCAACTGTACTTATTTTTTTTAAAAGATTTATTTGACAGAGATAGAGACAGCCAGCGAGAGAGGGAACACAAGCAGGGGGAGTGGGAGAGGAAGAAGCAGGCTCATAGCAGAGGAGCCTGATGTGGGGCTAGATCCCATAACGCTGGGATCACGCCCTGAGTCGAAGGCAGACGCTTTTAAGCGCTGTGCCACCCAGGCGCCCCTCAACTGTACTTATTTTTAAATCCGGAACCTCCGCACACTGTCTTGGCTGCTGGAGCAGTGTTTTGCAGCAGACAGAGCACACCAAGGCTGGCGCTGTGAAGGCACCGGGAAAACAGAAGCAGCCTATAGGAGAACTCTGTTCCATCCACATTTCTCAGGTGTCCCAGGCACTGCCCCTGATTTGCATTTATTACTTAAAATGTACGATGTGTCCCAGTCAAGAGCCTGGAAACCCAATCACTCTGATGTGAGAGCGTGACCCTGCAAGTTCGCTCCAGCCACACTTCGTTCTGACATATCCCTAACCGTCCCCTGGTCCCCGGACTGTCCCGGGAAGCGTGAATCCTGAGCCCCGCTGAGCTGGTCCTCCCAAAAAACGCCCTTCTCTAAGCTTCGCTGTCTTTTTCACCCTCACCCACGACCTCATTCTCCTTAGCTCCGAAGACCCCCAAACCCCCATCCTGACTCCAGCCCCAGGTTTCCGCCTCACTACGTTTCTTTCATGACTCAACCCTCCACCCCGACCCATAACCCCTCCCCAAAAATCAGCTCTCTCCAGCCCCCACCTGCGACTGCCATTCTCCAGCACCTTCAGTCCTCCCTCCCCCATCCCGCATCTGCGCCCATCCCGGTTCCACTTCCCCATTCCTGGGACTGCCAGCATTGGGAGGTACCCCGGGAAGGAAGGGCGGCCAGAGGCTTCCCTGGAGACACCCCGCCGCGGCCGGGCAGCCCAGGCTCAGCTCCGCACCGACCGCGGCTCCACGCCACTGACAGCGAGGGGGTCTGCGGTCCCCTCCCCCACGTACCGGCGGCAGCTGCACTCCACGTCTTCGGAGGCGGGCCCGAGAANTTGGCCGGGAGTGGGAACGCAGCGGCGCACGGGAGAGGCGTGCCTTGTAGGCTGTCACTCTGAGAGGGAGAGGGACCACGGAGGAGGGTACGGAACCCGCTGGGCCGTCGCACCGCGAGGGGGCGGGATCACGGTGGGGGGCGGGACCTCTGGGCCGTCTGTCCGGGGGGGCGGGACCATGGTAGGAGGGGCGTGCCCCGTGAGCTGTCACTCAGGGAGGGGGCGGGACCACGGTGGGAGAGGCGTGTCTTCTGGGCTACCTTTCCGATGAGGGGCGGTGCCTCGCTGGGCTGTCGCGAGTCGAGGGGGTGGGACCTAGTAGAGCCGCTAAAAAAAAAAAAATTGGTATCCGGGCTCTTGCAGAAGACCTGCATTAGTAGAGTAATAGGTGTTTTCGTAAAAGCGGCAGCCCCCTCGGATTTCCTTCCATTAGCGAAGACAGGTACTAATGTCGGTCTTTCGTAAACGGAACTTTGGGAAAGTGAGGTTGGGGGTGGGGGTATTATTCTTCGCTCTTCGGTTTACAGGAATGCTCTGCTTTCGTATAGCCAAGTAAACCTATACGCCTTTCTACATTTTCTTCCTTTCGGTCTCTTATGGTCCGGGCTCCACTTTTCTTGTCACTTTCAAATGTAAGAACAAAGCCCGCCACCCCTTATCTCTCAGGAGACCTCTTCTCTCCCCTTTTCTCTGCCGTAGCCACATCGGTCTCCCTGGTCTTCCTAGATCCCACCCACCTCCCACCTCAGAGGTTTTGCCCTGGCTGTTCCCTCTGCCTTCTTTAATTATGGAGATTGTTTACTTCCTTCCCTCAAGGGAATGGAATCCCACCTCTTCCCTGAGTCCCTTTCCTCCTCCATGCTCCACCATGTATTTACCTGCTCCCCTGTTTCTTTTTTCCATAGCCCTCACCACCTGTTTGATATTATTATGTTTACTGTCAGTCTCTCCCTAGAATGTAAACTTCACAAGGGCAGAAATTTTTGTCAGTTTTGTCCACTGATAAATTTCCGGTGCCTGGAACAGCCCTAGATCCACAGCAGGCCGCAGTAACTCTCAGTGGAATGCAAGAAAGCAATGAAGGAACGCTTTAGAAGAACTCCCGCCACCTCCGACCCCTCCTGTTACACCCACCTGAGCCCAGAGAGACGCCTCCTGTCCTGCCAAGCCGGAGGAGTGAGGTCTGCTCTTCCAGCTCCTCCGCCCCTTCTCTGGGTCTCCCAGGTTCAAGACAGGAAGGCGGAAAACTAGGGGACCAGAACCAAGGCTGGTTACTCGATAGGGGCTGTTTGTTGTTCTTTCTAGAACTCCAGTGCTCTGTCATGGCAGTTCACAACCTTACCGACCAGTTCTCTTGTGGCTGTCTTTTAGTAAGTCCTGCATGGGTATGTCCAGAATTCCTCTCTCTTCCACAAATTGGGACAATTTTTTTCTGAGTTTCAGTGGGTTTAGACATTAATTACTCATTCGGCTTTTTAAAATTGCAGTCTTCCTATCTTCTCATCCCTTGAACTTGAATGGCCATGCCGCTTCCATGTAACTTCATTTTCTGATATTTATATGACCAGAAGGACTGGCTATGACAAAATTTGAGTGAAAATATAAAGAAATACATTTCACATGGAAAATCTCATTTCATCTCCACAATTAAAAAATTAAGACTTTGTGGTAAGTATGACCAATTAGTTGTTGGACAACACAAATGGCTGACCTAAATGACTTAAAGACAGGGGACCCTGTATCAGTTACCTCTTACTGCATAACCACTACACACAATTAGGGATTCCCATCTCCTCTGTCCTTTGGGGGATTTCCTTCATATTCTGTGGCTCCCAGGACCTCCCATCTCCAGTTCTGCTGGCCAGAAAGCTAGGGTGCTCTTGGAGTTTCCTACGCTATCTGTTGGTCATAGAGGGGCTGTGGGGCTACTGTAAAGGCAGTGTTGAGGGAAAAGAGAAAAAAATAGCAGGGATTTTCCCCATGCTCTTTGCACAAGGGTCCCTTTTCCCACTTCCTATGTCTAGAAGCACCGGTGTTCTTTCCGTGTCTTAGTTACCCATGTCACTGTACTACAGCAGCGCAGCACTGGGACTGGGACTAGCCTCAGCACAGAGGAGAGAGAAGAAAAAACCATCAGGAGTTTTCAACACTTTCTCCAGCTTACAAAGCCTTTTTTTACATATTTTATCTAGAGGTTTTAGTAGTAGCCAGTGGGCACACAGGCTGCAGTGGACTTACTGCATCTTGGCGAAAACTGGAATTACCAATCTGATAGACAAAAAAATGTTTCAATTTGCATTTCTCTTATTACAAGTGTGACTGAGACATTTGTATTTCATCTTCTGTGAATTCTCTCTATATTTTGTCCAATTTTCTACTGGATAGAGAAACTTTATATAATAGTAAAAATAGTCCTTTTCTTGGATATGAATGTCAAAACTTTTTCTCAGTTTGCCATGTCTTTTGATTTTACTTCTGCTGTTTTATTTGCTTGTTTCGTGTTTTGTTTTTTAGCAAGTGAACCTTTTCCTTTTTTTTTTACCACACTTTTCTTTTACTACTTAGTATTTCCAGGTTGTGTTAGATTTAGAAAGACATTTACCTTTCTTAGGTTACTTTGAAAATTCTTCCACGGTTTCTTCTTAATGTTTCATGATTTCACATTTTTCCTTTTAAAAGTTGACCCATCAGGAATTTGTCTTGATGTAAGTGGAATGGATCTAGCTTTACTTTATGTCGTGATGACTACACATTTGCCCAGTTTTGTTTACTTGGTAATCCATCTTTCCCTTACTGATTTAAATACCATCATTATCATATACTAAATTTCCTTCTGTATTTTTGGACTTTTGCAATATATCATTTTCCTCCTTTAAACTCTCCAGTACAGTGAGAGAAGGCCAACCCACCCTGAGTTTCTGAATCCCTCATTCCCCTCGTAACTGTCTGGTGTGGCCACCGCTGAGGCCTTGCCTTGAGTAAACTGTTCATTCCAGGTGACCACAGGTGACCATTTAGGTAATTTTTCCCACTGTGTGCCCTAGACTCATAGTATCCCGTTTTTCTGGTGACAAGGTCACCATTGTCTTCAAGTCTAGCCAGGTCAGATCCAATCCCAGATTTCCATCTTAAGGGACTGGTTCCTGCAACCATTTCCAATACCAGCTATGTACAGGCCAGGGCCAGAACCACAGCCACTGCCTGAATATGGAGAATGGACACTTTAACCTGTGTTCCAGGGATTTCAGAGTTGGATAAAGAAGCTGCCACAATTGCTACTGCTTCTTGATACCCAGGAAGCTTGAGAATGGACTAGAACTTGCTGCAAAGAAACCACAACCTTCCTCTCCAGTGGGAAGTTAGGAAGATGGTTTCCTAACTTCCACTATCTGATGTCAAGTCAGGTAATTGTGACTGTGACTGATCTCACAGTTACATCATTTGGAAATAATTATAATTTTCCTGTTTTCTTTTCTTGTTTCTGACATTAAGGAAATGTTTTTGGTGTTTACTCAGCAAGTAGGAGGTTGATTTTGGATTGGAGATAAATATATTTTTTTATTAACTAAGAATCCCNAAATGTTTTTGGTGTTTACTCAGCAAGTAGGAGGTTGATTTTGGATTGGAGATAAATATATTTTTTTATTAACTAAGAATCCGGGGCGCCTGGGTGGCACAGCGGTTAAGCGTCTGCCTTCAGCTCAGGGCGTGATCCCGGCGTTATGGGATCGAGCCCCACATCAGGCTCCTCTGCTGTGAGCCTGTTTCTTCCTCTCCCACTCCCCCTGCTTGTGTTCCCTCTCTCGCTGGCTGTCTCTATCTCTGTCAAATAAATAAATAAAATCTTTAAAAAAAAATAAGTAAGAATCCATGAATTCTTAGTTTATTGAAAGTTTTTTATTTCAAGGATGAATGCTGAATTTTTTAAATATGCCTTTTCATCATCCATGGAGAGATTCATGTGATTTTTTTCTTAATAATAATGAATTTTATTAATAGGTTTCCTTATTTAGCTTTTATTCTGAAAGAAATAGAGAGCAACTGAGGAATTCTGAGCAGATGAGTGACGTTACCTGCCTCACAGCTGAACAGAATCACTCAGATTTCTGTGTTGAGAACAAACAGAAGAGGCACAAAAATGGAAGCAGACTATTGCAGTAATTGAGGCAAGAGATGGATTACACCGGAGTAATAGCAGTACAGTGATGAGAAGCATGTAGATTCTAGAAGTACCCAGAAGGTAAAGTTCTCAGGAATTATGGATGTTGGATGTAAAGTACAAGCGAAAAAGTCAGGTAACAGCACTGTCATTAACCGAGGTAGGGAAGACTGGGAAGAGTGGGTTTGGAGGAGAGCCAGGATCCCTATGTTGGACACACTGCTTAAGATGCCTTTTTGGAATCAGAGTTGGAATACAGGCCCCTCACAGTCAGGAGAGAAGGCACAGTGGAGGGATGAGTTTGCAGATTGTCAGCACAGAGCTGGTGTTTAAAGCTGCAGGCCTGCATGGGTTCACCGGAGGCACAGGAGCCATTAGGGAAGAGGACCAAGGACTGAGCCCTGGTCCTTAGCTCCAACAGTGAGAGGTCAAAACAAGAAGAAAAAACAGCAGAGGCACTTTGCAAGGACTGGCCAGCGAGATGGGAGGTAAGTCAACAGAGTAGGAGAGGGGGTGTCTCAGAAGCAAGTGAAGAACATGAATGAAGAAGGAGCTGTGCCACATTTTGAGAGCAGGTCAAGTAAGGTGAGAGCTGGGAATGTGAAGTAATATGACAGCACTAAGACAAACATATTTGGCCTAACAATTACGGTAAGTGTGCCTAAATCACTTGTGAATGAACAAAATATTCAAATTGGATGGATGAAACTCAGCTCTATACTTTATGTAACAGACAACTAATTTTTAAAGTTTTAAAATAAAAGGATGGTCAAAGGCACGCTAGGCAAATATAAACACAAATAAAGCCAAGATGGTTGGATTCAGAACAAAAAGCATTAAATAAGACAAAGAAAGGGAATTTTGAATGCTTATATGTAGAATTCATAGTGAGATAACATACTTACGAATATCTGTGCACCAAATAACACTGTTGTCCCTGCCTCAAGCAGGGCCTTTGCACCTGCTGTTCCCTCTGCCTGCAATATTCTTCCCTAGCACACCACTAACTCCTTCACTCCTCCAAGACTATTTAAAATGTTGTTTTCTCAATGAGGCCTACTCTCATCTCCTGATTAAAAATTGTAACCTAGTCTTGCTAACCCCTTTAAACTATTGTGCTGTTTTTGTTCTGCTCTCATGGCACCTCCTGAATTTGCTTTCTTCTCTATTTTCCAGGGACTTCTGCAATTTTTCCTTCAATTCTTTGATACCTGCTTTTTCCTTTCACTTCTTTTCAAAGTGCCACTAGCTTGTGTCTGTCTCCTGTCTCACTTTCTTCCATGTGAGCCCTTGGCAGGGGTATGGTGGGTAGGGTCCAGGTCCCTGGCTGGAAGCTCTTCTTATGGCTCAGTATTGAGTTGGCAAATTGGCTTGGCCTTTGCTTTTCTTCTGCCAAAAAACAGGCCATTGGAGGACTGCTCTTGGTGCAGTCTTCTCCCTGCTCACTGGCACACTGCTTTCTGCACATATGTGGCCAGTCTGTGTGTGTCCTCTTGCAGCCCTGCCACTTGCTTCTACCTTCATTCTTTGCATGCTGCTGCTCTGAGACTTGGCACTGGGCACCCTCTACCCTGGGCCCTTCACCATGGAGTGCCCCTGGCCCTATCTGAGACCTGCAACCATGAGTGTGCTTACTCCACTCCTGCCTATGTCCCTACTGAGCCCCACTACCGTGGGTGCACTCCCATCTGTTTCATGTGGTTTTGCGGCTCAGGGGTCTCCTGCTTTTGTCAAAGATGAGTGGTTTAGCCAGTTGGGACTGCTATTCCAAAAATACCATAAACTGGTGACTTAAACCAAAAAAAAAAAAACAAAACCATTTTTTATTTTTTCCATGGCGATATCTAAGAATGAAAAATAGAAATATATGCTCATACATTAAAACTTCTATCTCATCCTCCTAGAAAGAAATATGTAAACCATTTCCATCCTCCCTATAACTGTTGAATATAAACACCTATTGGCTAGAGTAGACGAAATATCGTATAAATATTTTTAATGTCCTGGGGAAAGTGTTGTTTTATTTCCACCATGTTTTTATTGGAAACCTATAATATAGAGTAATGACAATTTGACATCTGCCAAATAAGCAAGGACATAATTTGGCTCCCAGCGTTATTTCAATTTCCTGTCTTAGCAGGGAACAGACTAAATGGCTAATGGGTCCTTTCTGTGTCTTTTCTGTATCTAATACATTCCTGGAATAAAGCCATTGATATAATAGAATTCCTCTATGAAATTGCTCACCTGAAGAGAACTGCTCATCCTAAATATCAGGTTTTGATTGAGATGGGTATCTTCAGCTATCAAAATCTATATCATTAGTGTCCAGAACTCCAACAGGTATGACATTTTACCATACTTGTGAGCTAATAAGTTAACCTGTCACAGTTTCATTGATGCTAACAGAAGACAAGAGACTCCTGGGTCAGAGACAGAGGACTTGATTATTCATTGCCTAGGTGGCAGTGTGAGCTCTGTGTTTTTGTGAGTTCCCTTTGGTCCCCAAGTCCCATGGGGGCTCTGTGGAGCAGCCCAGGTGGATTCTGCACACTCACTGCATTGTAGCTCAGGAACTCTGCATTTAGGGAACTGGTCTTTTAAAGGGGCTGTTAGCAAGACTTCTCGACCTTTACCTCTTAGGGAAGCATTATCTTTATAATCTTAAACAGAAAACAAATCTGCCCTCTACTCCACACAGAGAAACCAGCTCTAGCTTCAAGGCTATTTTCTATACAAACATCTTTCAAAAGATAATTTGGAACAAAGGTTTTCAGTGCCTTGACTCAGAAGATGTGCAGATATGCAAAAGATCCATGTAGAATTACTTCCCAACAATTAGGATTAGTCTTGCTACCAACACAACTCTTAGGTTTCCCAATAGAAGTACAGTTCACACTTGAGCAACACAAAGGATAGGAGCACACAGTCAAAAATCTGTGTATAACTTTTGACTCCCCCAAAACTTAGCTATTGAACAGAAGCCTTACTGATAACATAAACAGTCGATTAACACATTTTTGCATGTTATATGGATTATATACTGTATTTTTACAATAAAGTAAGCTAGAGAAGAAAATGTTAAGAAAATCATGAGAAAGAGAAAATACATTTACAATACTGTACTGTAAAAAATCCACATATAAGTGGAGCTTCACAGTTCACACTTGTGTCGTTCAAGGTCAATTGTATATCCCACAGCCTGCACAGGTAGCAGACCTTCAGAGTTAACAAGACTTTGTAAGAGGACAAAAGATTACTGGATTTCCTTTTCCCATGTCTTTGAATTTTTAAAAAGTTAAGTAACACAGATACTTAGTACAAAAGTAAAAATTGAAGGAGAGTAGGCAGAGAAAAGTAGGTCTCTCTCCCTATCCCCTACCACTCAGTTTCTCTCCCCAGAGGAAACCAGCTTATTTTGAATTTCCTAGAGATTTTATATCTACCTGTCTTCCTTCCTTCCTTCTCTCCTGCCTTCCTTTCCTCCTTCCTTCCTATCCATCCCTGCCGCCCCACACCCACACAGAAGAATTGGTTTATGTGTATGTATACTCATGTTTTTCCTCTACCTCGAATTCTTGTCCACTCCTCCACACATTCCCACCCACCAGAAACAAACAAAATTAAGACAGATGAAGAAATCTAAAACCAAAAACAATGTGGTTTCATCCAATGACTTTCAAAATTCCTGCATTGCCTTATTCATGCGCTCCCCACGGGTGACCAGTCCCTGAGCTCACACGTGTAGGGGAGCAAGGCATCTACACCCCTAATTATAAGATAAAGAATAATGGGAGTAGGAGGAATAAATGTACTATAGGAGAACCCACATGTAACAACTCCCACATCACTTAGGACAACTTGTTGCTGGCATCTACTTCCCTCCTTCGCAGTAGACAAAACTTTGGGAGCCTAGCTTGAGCCTCTGAGGCCTCGTGTCTAATTGGTTGTTCCGCAGTTGTGTCGAATGTTGGTGATTACCACCCTGGAGGGCCCTGAGCGTCACTTCAAGTCCTTTCATGTATCCTGGACAGAGATAATCCCTCCATCTGACTTCTTCCAATATACCCTACAGATAGTACTCTGCTATATAAGTGTCGTCCAGTAGACCTAAGTGCATAGGTGAAAACGAATTGTGATTTTTATAAATATAACCCTTCAATCTATATGATTAAATAGAAAATGGCAATGTTTTAATAGTCTGACTTGATCTGGCATTATAGTTTTGGTTTATTTTGTTCCTACAATTTAGTAAGCTCCAACAGCTTCTCTTTGAGTAGTCCAGTGTGTAAGAGAGAAGTATTTTTATATAGCGAATCCTTAACAAGTAGATTTTAAAAAAAAAACATAAGCAAGACACTGCATTGTCCTAGTGTATGTGTCCCCAGAACCAGGCCCTGAGACAAGAACTTGAGGGCAAGCATTTGGGAGGAGAGCCAGGGGACACGGGTAGGGGAAAATAAAAGAGACTGGGAGTGAAGGTATGTCATCACACAGGTCACTCCTGAAGGTGGCTGGGGCTGAGCCCCACTGGGCAATTCCAGCGCCAGTGGAAAACGCACCTCACACAGTTTCCTGTCCAAGGACTGCTAGCCAGAAAGCTTAGTTCTTTGGCACTTTTGGCCACCATCTCTGTGGGAAGCCAGTGCTCCTGCCATCAGAGGTGCCCTTAGGCAATGAGATCCAGATGCTGGCCAATAGAAGTCAGGTCCTGGGGGGATATGGCTGGGCTCTGCCTGCATCTACTACATGGGTCATTATAGGACCAAGGGAGGCCATTGGCTCATATTCCACATTCACAAATGCCCCCAAATTTGAGCTAAAACATCATCCCCAAGGGTACAGAAGTAGTTATAGAGATATACACACAGGATTGAAAGATATCTATTAATTTCCTTTTTTATTTAAATTCAATTAATTAACATATAATGTATTATTTGTTTCAGGGGTACACGTCTGTGATTCGTCCGTCTTGTATAATACCCAGTGCTCATTACAACACATGCCCTCCCCAATGTCCATCACCCAGTTACCCTATCCCTCCACCCCCTCCCCTCCAGCAACCCTCAGTTTGTTTCCTAAGATTAAGTCTCTTATGGTTTGTCTCCCTCTCTGGTTTCATCTCATTTCATTTTTTCCTCTCTTCCCCTATGATCCTCTGCCTTGTTTCTTAAATTCCACATATATATACAATGGGATATTACACAGCCATCAAAAAAATGAAATCTTGCCATTTGCAACAACATGGATGGAACTAGAGGGTATTATGTTAAGGGAAATAAGTCAATCAGAGAAAGACAATTATCATATGATCTCACTGATATTAAGTAACTTTCAATTTGTGTCCCAGTAACAGACCACAGTATTAATGGTTATATATAATGAATTTAGTGTTTTTTGTAAATCCTTTCTTTACCTTGTAATTAGTATAATTATACTGCCTTGTATTTTTGTTTTAAAGACATGTTAAATATGGATATTTCAAGTGTTTACTTAACGATTAAAAATTTTTTAGCACCCTGCTTTAACATTTCTTTATTTTTAATGTACTGCAACCCTCAAAAACTGAAAACAACAAGGCCTCTGTCACCATTGGGAAGGCCCCAGTTAAACACAATAGAATTGTGGAGAAATTAAGGGCAAAATTAAGAAGAAAAAGGAAGGACCCAAGGGACAAAATATCAGGGAACTTTGCTCTCACCTAATTGATTAAGGGGTGACAGGGCTGTGTGCACTGTACCTGTACTGAGCAGTTTCCTCGTGGGCTTCCAGGCACCACTGGCTCAGACATGGAAACAACTCTCAGAAACTCTGCTTTGCAGACCTAATCTGACAGTTCCAACTGATCCATGGCCCTTACTCACATCTTGCTTTTTATTTATCACCTTGAAGAAAACAAACAAGGAGCAAAAAAAAAAAAAAAAAAAAAAAAAAAAAAGTAACCATTGTTGGATGATAAATCAGAAAGTTGCCATTTGCCTCCCAGAGAAAGTGGGACTTAGTACATGTTCTCAATACAATATAAAAATATGGGCAACAATGAATGAGTGATCATGAAATCCCCAAAGTGGAATCAATCAGGTTTTTCTGGAAACCTCAAGAAGTATCAAGAAATGTGTGTTATATTTATCTTCATGCTTTTCTTTTTCAAATACAAGCTGATTAAAATGAGGTATCTTATTTTTCTAATTAAATTACAGTTTAAAAATTATTAATGTTGTCTTTGAGAACCCAAGCTCTGAATTATTCCTGGGAAAAATGTGCCTTCTCCAATATCAAATGTTTCAATAATCATTGACTAGACCATAAACTCATTTATGGATAACTCATTTATAAGGATAACCTTCTAATTAGCACTGTAATTGAGATGAATAATTGAGAGATAAATATGTTTTATGACAAGCAAGTAGCAGATGGTATTTGCTGAAATTATTCAATTTGTTTTAATTTTCTTTGATCAAAACTTGCAAAAAATTAAGAAGAGAAGCTTTTTCAAGATACAGTTATAGAGGGCGCCTGGGTGGCTCAGTTGGTTAAGTGTCTTGTCTTCTGCTCAGGTCATGATCTCAGGGTCCCAGGATCAAGCCCTGTGTCAGGCTCCCTGCTCAGCAAGGAGTTTGCTTCTCCTTCTCCCTCTGCCCCTCCCTCCCCCAGCTCATGCTCTCTCGCTCTCGTGCTCTCTCTCTCAAATAATATATCCCTTCCAGATCTCCCTTTAAAGTGTTTTTATTTTAATGGGATTTTTAACTGTCAAAATCAAAACAAATGCATATAATATTGGACATCCAATATTGGATTGTATTCCAATACAATCCAATGACAATGACAAATCTTTTCTCATACCTTAGAATTTCTGAAAAATGAAATGCTTATTAAAATTGAATTATGTATTTCAAGGATAAAAATACTTAGCTCACAGGTATCCAGGGAGCAGGTGCTTGGCACATAGTATGAAACAGTGGTCCTGACTCCCAGGGTGCACTGGGCAGGAGCTGTACAACCTCTGCAGGGTGAGATAGTGTTCTTCACGGGTGCACGCATGCGTGTGTGTACGTGTGTATACGGCTGCACAATGGCACCATCAAGTGGAGGGGTAAGAAAGGTAACTCTCAACAACTATTTTAGGCACCTACCTGTAGTACCCCTTGCTGCTTTAACAAATTACTCCCAGACATAGCAACTTGAAACAACAAAATATTTATTATCTAACACAGTTTCTGAGAGTCAGGAATGCAGGAGTGGCTTAGCTGGGTGGTTCTGGCTCAGGATCTGTCCTGAGGTTGCCGTCAAGATGTCAGCTGGGGCTGCAGTCCTCTGACGGCTCGTGTACAGCCACAGTATCTGCCTCCAAGGTGGCTCTCTTTTGTGGCCGCAGGCAGGGTACACCTCAGTTCCTCACACATGGACCTCTTCATAAGACTCCTTGTATGTGCTGGTGACATGGCAGCTGGCTTCTGCAAGAGGACAGGATCAGGGAGAGTAATCAGGAAGTTCTAACACCTTTTAATCACTTAATACCCACAGTCACACCATCATTTCTGCATCCTTCTGTTTGTTAGAAGTTAGTCACTAAGTCCAATCCATAGTCAAGGGGAGGGAAATTAGTTCTGTCTTTTGAATGGCAGTGGAGAGGGTGGTCAAAGAGCTTGACCTTCTTTTTTTTTTTTTTTAAGTAGGTCCACACCAGTCGGGAGTCCAAGGCAGGGCTCGAACTATGACCCTAAGATCAAGACTCGAGCCAAGATCAACTGTCTGACACCCAACCAGCTGAGACACCTAGGAGCCCCAAAGAGCATGACATTTTAAATCAGCGCAGTGAAGCAAGCCCAAGGATCAGGTGACTCATCCAGCTTACCCTCCCATACCAGAGCTCTCACATCTACATCTTTCTTTCTAGGTGTTTGTAGAGCATTCCTAGTGCTAATGTTGAATTCATAGATCCTAATGCCACACAGCTAAAATAAGTTGAGGAATCAGCTTGTGATGGAAATATAGAGGATTCTGTTTATCCTGAAAGTACATTCTAACACGTCAGAGCATTGTCAACTATGAGCCTGTTTGGATGGCAGCCTAGGGCATTCTGAGAACTCCTCCAGCATTATTCTGTCATATCAACACAGCCAGTTGAATTCAGAGGAGTATCCTCAGCCGAAGCAAGCCGAGTCCTGAGTTGGGACCACTAAAGTATATGTTCGGTGGCAAGGAGAGAACACTGAGGGGGGCTGAAAATGATGTTTCTGGCCAGTCACTCCAAAAGGGACCACTTTACAATGATTTGCTTGAAGAACATATCAGTCACTAGACACATTTATATTCAATAGGTTTACATTCCACAGTACCTTTTAGTATTGGTTGTGTGTTTTGAGGAGATGGAGAAAAATGGTTGAAAAATGTACCCTCAGCTAATTCTGGGGAAAGACTTTACCTGAAACTTCTCCACTCAACCTACTCCATTCTGATGCTGTTTCCAAGCCAGCACAAGCATGATAAAGAGAAGGCACTTGACCAATGCTGGCTGGACTAAAAAAACAACCAGCTAGTGGGGAAAGCATCACTCTGGGCCATGGAAAACTTGCCATCCCTGCCTGGCACCAGTTATTCTTTCTTCCCCTGATCAGTCTGCACCCTCTCCCACCAGGCCTCCACACAGGAGTTTACGCAGAGTGGGTGACTATCCCTGGCAGCAAGAAAATTCTGGAGGTCTGCTCCTCACCACACTGCAGCAAAGTAGACCACACACACAAACAAATGGTGACCTCTTTTACTTGCAGAGTTCTACCAAACAGAACTCTTTTCAAACAGACTTTTCCCTTGCCACATTACATCGATAATTAATGTTCATAATAACGACCTTGCAGGTCTATCAGATTCTGAGGAACCTAATGAATAATTAAGAGAATGAAATGATTTTCAATAGGACTTCATGCTTACTGCATTTCATATTCTAATACTTTTGATACGTGGTCACGGTTGATTGTCTAATTGCTCAAACACGTGAGGAAGCAGAGGATTTACTGTGTGTCGGTGGTACGGCTGTGATGAGTTATTTGGGAGCGTATTACCCAGTGCTGCTCAGCTCTAGCATAACCATGCAGGCTGCCATATAAGCTGCAGCCACAGGGAGCTGTTGCATTGGAATCACTCAGAACCCATGTTTTCCTTCTAGATTAAAAAAAATTATTAGGGCACCTGGGTGGCTCAGTCGGTTAAGCATCTGCCTTCTGCTCAGGTCATGGATCTCTGAATGAGCCCTGCATCCGGCTCCCTGCTCAGTGGGGAGTCCGCTTCTCCCTCTCCCTCTGCTCCTCCCCCTGCTCTGCATGCGCTGTCTCTCTCTAATAAATAAATAAAATCTTTCAAAAAATTATTGTTGGAATTAAGAATAATTATCCATAAAATCATACCCCAAAATACTGTGGGGAACCACCTATTGCCTTTATCCATTTTTAACATTTTTAAAGAATTTGATATAGGATTAATAAAAAATATTAGCTGGAAAAGATTAAACTACTCCAGGTGGCAACTCATATCCCAGTGAAGCCTTCTTCTTCTCTCTCTCTCTTGCTGCTCCTGTTATTTGCAGATACATTGCCCTACTTAGAGAAAATTCAAAATCACAAAAATTTACAGTGGAAAAAAATATCAAGTCCAACCCTCATATTTGTAGTTGAAAAACAAACATCCCAAAGGTAATATGACTTCCCTCCAAGCTACATAGCAAGTTAATCACAGACCCCCAGAAGAACACACATTTCCCAATTCCTGAAGAGAGATCAAGTTAATCATAGAGCCCCAGAAGAACACACATTTCCCAAATCCTGAAGAGAGATCAAAGCCAGTAACTGCTAATGCAAACTCTCAGCTATCCTAACCAAAGAAACCAAAAAAGCACTAGGAAATGGTATATCAAGAAACACTTCTGACCACTAAAATTGAAGTCCCATGTGTTCTATTTTAAATATCTCACATTGAAAGGATTTAAGTAGCTTTAAGCAGAAAATTAAGGCTCACGTGGCATTGCTCATCTTTAAGGTCTCTGAGGCTCAGAGACATGCAATTTAGTAATTTACATCTTTTCAGACTTTGGTTCCTCTTCAGAATGGAGGCCATGTCCACAAGAAAGCATGGGCAGCTGGAGCTAATTCTTGAGGGTGAAGTCAAGTGCGGGAAAGGGGATTATTTGGTGCAATAATTAGATCCTTACCACACAAACACACGCCTACCCACAGGTAGGTTCATACCATTTTATTCCTAAATATTTCAACGTGCATCTCCTAAGAATAAGGACATTCTCCTTATTCGTGAGAAATGATATTTAGAAACCAAGATCTGGGGGCAAGGGTGTTCACTGACACTAGGTTATCATTGCTTCTCGGCCCTCTCAGCACACAGATACAGGAAAGACACACTTTTAAAGATGAGTTCATAGGGATATTCTCAATTCAAATTTAACCTTGTAGTGTTTTAACTTCTTTAATTTAATATTTGCTTTGCATCTCTTTCTTACACTGAAAATCTTGGTTTGTATAATACTTATTTTCTCCTGTATTTTAATTTTTTAAATATGTAAAACACTTACCTGATCCTAAAGTAAAAACTACATGAAAAGGTAACCAAATTCACTGAAGTTTCACTTCCAACCTTCTCCCTTCCCTCCATTTCTACACCTCCTATAGGTAACTAATTCTATTACTTCTTTTTGAAAATATAAACAAATATGTAAATATATTCTTATTCCTCATTTTTTTTATTTTATTTTATTTAAATTCCATTAATTAACATGTAATGTATTATTAGTTTGAGAGGTAGAGTTCAGCGATTCATCAGTTGTATATAACACCCATTGCTCATTACATCACATGCCCTCCTTAATGCCCATCACCCCATTACCCCATCCCCCCACCCACATCCCCTCCAGCAACCCTGTTTGTTTCCTATGGTTAAGAGTCTCTTAACAGTTTTTTTTCCCTTTCTGATTAAGTCTTGTTTCATTTTTCCCTCTCTTCCTCTCTACTCCTCTGTTTTGTTTCTTAAATTCCACATATGAGTGAGATCATTTGATAATTGTCTTTGATTGACTTATTTTGCTTAGCATAATACCCTCTAGTTCCATCCATGTCATTGCAAATGGCAAGATTTCATTCTTTTTGAAGGCTATGTAATAGCCCATTTTGTGGCTTTTTTATCCATTCATCTGTCAATGGACATCTGGGCTCTTTCCATAGTTTGGTTATTGTGGACATTGCTGCTATAAACACTAAGTGTAGGTATCCCTTCACATCACTGCATTTGTATCTTTGGTGTATACACCTAGTAGTACACTTGCTGGATCATAGGGTAGCTCCATTTTTAACTTTTTGAGGAACCTCCATACTGTTTTCCAGAGTAGACGTACCAGCCTGCATTCTGACCAGCAGTGTAAGAGGGTTCCCCTTTCTCTGCATCCTCGCCAACATTTATTGTTTCTTGGCTTATGAATATTAGCCATTCCGACTGGTGTAAGGGGGTAACTCACTGTGGTTTTAATCTGTATGTCCCTGATGCTGAGGGATGTTGAGCATCTTTTCATGCATCTACTGGCCATTTGTATGTCTTCTTTGGAGAAATATCTGTTCATGTCTTCTATCCATTTCTTGACTGGATTATTTGTTCTTTGGGTGTTGAGTTTGATAAGTTCTTTATAGATTTTGGATACTAACCCTTTATCCGATAAAATATTTGTGAAAATCTTCTCCCATTCTGTAGGGTGTCCTTTGGTTTTGTTGACTGTTTCCTTTGCTGTGCAAAAGGTTTTATCTTGATGAAGTTCCAATAGTTCATTTTTGCCTTTGTTTCCCTTGCCTTTGGAGACGTGTCTAACAAGAAGTTGCTGTGGCCCAGGTTGAAGAGGTTGCTGTTTGTGTTCTCCTCTAGGATTTTGATGGATTCCTGTCTCACATTTATGTCTTTCATTCATATTGGGTCTATTTTTGTGCATGGTGTCAAAGAAATGGTCCAGTTTCATTCTTCTGCATGTGGCTGTCCAATTTTCCCAACACCATTTGTTGAAGAGAATATTTTTTTCCATTGGATATTCTTGCCTGATTTGTCAAAGATTAGTTGACCACAGAGTTGGAGGTCCATTTCTGAGTTCTCTATTCTCTTCCATTGATCTATGTGTCCGTTTTTGTGCCAGTACCATGCTGTCTTGTTGATTACAGCTTTGTAATATGGCTTGAAGCCCAGAATTGTGATGATACCAGCTTTGGTTTTCTTTTTCAACATTCTTTTGACTATTTGGGGTCTTTTCTGGTTCCATACAAGTTTTAGGATTATTTGTTTCAGCTCTGTGGAAAAAGTGCATGATATTTTGATAGGGATTGCATTGAATGTATAGATTGCTCTGGGAAGCATAGACATTTTAACAATATTTGTTCTTCCAATCCATGAACATGGAATGTTTTTCCATTTCTTTGTGTCTTCTGCAATTTCTTTTATGAGTGTTCCATAGTTTTCAGAGTACATATCCTTTGCCTCTTTGCTTAGATTTATTCCTAGGTATCTTATGGTTTTGGGTGCAGTTGTAAATGGGATCAACTTCTTGATTTCTCTTTCTTCTGTCTCATTCTCAGTGTATAGAAATGCAACTGACTTCTGTGCTTGACTTTGTATCCTGCCACTTTGCTGAATTCTTGTATAAGTTCTAGCAATTTCGGGTGGAATCTTCTGGGTTTTCCACATGGAGTATCATGTCATCTGTGAAAAGTGGGAGTTTGACTTCTTTGCTGATTTAGGTGCCTTTTGTTTCTTTTTGTTGTCTGATTGCTGAGATTACAACTTCTAGTACTATGTTGAACAGCAGTGGTGAGAATAAATATCCCTGTCATGTTCATGACCTTAGGGAAAGAGCTCTCAGTATTTCCCCAATGAGAATGATATTCACTGTGGGCTTTTCATATATGGCTTTTATGATCTTGAGTTATGTTCCCTCTATCCCTACACTGTGGAGAGTTTTAATCAAGAAAGAATGCTGTATTTTGTCAAATGTTTTTTCTGCATCTATTGAGAGGATCATATAGTTCTTGTCCATTTTTTTATTAATTTAGTGTATCACATTAATGTAGTGAATTGCACTGTAGTGTATCACATTGATTGATTTGAGGAAGTTGAACTACCTCGCAGCCCAAGAATAAATTCCACTTGGTTGTGGTGAATAATCTTTTTAATGCACTGTTCGATCCTATTGGCTAGTATCTTGGTGAGAATTTTGGCATCCATGTTTATTAAAGATATTGGTCTATAATTATTTTTGGTGGGGGTCTTCGTTTGGTTTTAGGATCAAGGTAATGCTGGTCTCATAGAAAGAGAAGAGATTTCCTTCCATTTCTATTTTTTGAAACAGCTTCAGAAGAATAGGTATTAATTCTTCTTTCAATGTTTGGTAGAATTCTCCTGGGAAGCCATCCAGCCTTGGACTCTTACTTTTTGGGAGATTTTTGATTAGTGCTTCAATTTCCTTGTTGGTTATGTGTCTGTTCAGGTTTTCTATTCTTCCTGTTTCAGTTTTGGTAGTTTATATGTTTCTAGGAATGCAGCCATTTCTTCCATGTTGCCTACTTTGCTGGCTTATAGTTGCTCATAATATGTTCTTATAATTGTATTTCTTTGGTGTTGGTTGTGATCTCTTTTCTTTCATTCACGATTCTATTAATTTAGGTCCTTTCTCTTTTCTTTTTGATAAGTCTGGCTAGGGGTTTTTTGATCTTATTAATTCTTTTGAAGAACCAGCTCTTAGTTTCATTGATCTGTTCTACTGATATTTTGGTTTCTGTTTCATTGATTTCTGCTATAATCTTTATGAATTCTCATCTCCTGCTTGGTTTAGGCTTTATTTGCTGTTCTTTTTCCAGCTCCTTTAAATGTATGATTAGGTTGTGTATTTGAGACTTCTCTTGTTTCTTGAGAAAGTCTTGTATTGCTATGTATCCCAAAGGTTTTGAACAGCTGTGTTTTCATTTTCATTTGTTTCCATGAATTTTTAAATACTTCTTTAATTTCCTAGTTGACCCATTCATTCCTTAGTAGGATGCTCTTTAACCTCCAAGTATTTGAGTTCCTTCCAAATTTCCCCTGTGACTGAGTTCAAGTTTCAAAGCATTGTGGCTGAAAGTATGTAGGGAATAATCCCAATTTTTGGTACAGGTTGAGGCCTGATTTGTGACCGAGTAGGTGATCTTTTGGAGAATGTTCCATGTGCACTCTAGAGAATGTGTATTCTGTTGCTGTAGGATGGAATGCTCTGAATATATCTGTGAATTCCACTTGTTCCACTGTATCATTCAAAGCCCTTGTTTCCTTGTTGATCTTCTGCTTAGATGATCTGTCCATTGTTGTGAGTGGGGTGTTGAAGTCCCCTACTATTATTGTGTAATTATCAATGTGTCTCTTTAGTTTTGTTATTAATTGGTTTATATATGGACCCTATAAATATGATATAGTGTCCCTCTTCACCCTCACTACAGTCTTTGGTTTAAAATCTAGCTTGTCTGATATAAGGATTGCTACCCAGCTTTCTTCTGATGTCCATTAGCATGACAAATGGTTCTCCATCCCCTCCCTTTTAACCTGGAGGTGTCTTTGGGTCTAAAATGAGTCTCTTGCAGACAGCATATCAATGGGTCTTGCTTTTTTATCCAAAATGATACCCTGTGTCTTTTGATTGGAGCATTTAGCCCACTTACATTCAGTGTGATTATTGAAAGATGAATTTAGTGCCATTGTATTACCATAAAGCCACTGTTTTTGTATATTGTTTCTGTTCCTTTCTGGTCTATGTTACTTTTGGGCTCTCTCTTCATTTAAAGGATCCTCTTTAATATTTCTTACAGGGCTGAATTAGTGATTACAAATTCTTTTAGTTTCTGTTTGTCGTGGAACCTCTTTATCTCTCTATTCTGAATGACAATGTTGCTGGATAAAGTATTCTGGGCTGCATATTTTTCTCACTTAACTTCCTGAATATATCATGCCAGCCCTTTCTGGCCTGCCAGGTCTCTGTGGATAGGTCTGCTGCCAGCCTTAAGTTTCTACCTTTGTAGGTTAAAACCTCTTGTCCTGAGTTGCTTTCATGATTTTCCTTTTGTCTTTGAAATCTGCAAGCTTCACTATTATATGTCAAGGTGTTGACCTATTTTTATTGATTTTGAGGGGGGTTCTCTGTGCTTCCTGAACTCAAATGCCTATTTCCTTCCCCAGATTATGTATGTTCTCAGCTATAATTTGCTCCGATATACCTTCTGCCTCTCTCTCTCTTTCCTCTTCCTCTGGGATCCCAATTATTCTAATGTCGTTTCACTTTATGGTATCACTGATCCCTCAGACCCTCCCCTCAACCCAATAGTCGTTTATCTCTCTTTTCCTCAGTTTCTTTATTCTCGATTGTTTTATCTTCTATGTCACTGATTCTTCTGACTCATTTATCCTAGCAGTTAGATCCTCCATTTTTAAAAATTTATTCATTTGAGAGAGAGAGAGAGCACAAGTGGAAGGGAGAAGCAGAGGGATAGGGAAAAGCAGACTGCCTGCTGAGCAGGGAGCCCAATGTAGGACTTGATCCCAGGACCTGGAGATCATGACCTGAGCTGAAGGCAGACACTTAACCAACTGAGCCACCCAGGTGCCCCTAGAGCCTCCATTTTTTATTGCATCTCAGTAATACCCTTCTTGATTTTGACCTAATTAGATTTTAGTTCTTTTATTTCTCCAGAAAGGGATTTTCCAGTGTCTTCTATGCTTTTTTCAAGCCCTGCTGGTGTCTTTATAATTGTTATTCTGAAATCTAGCTCTCACATTTTACTAATATCCATATTTATTAAATCTCTGGCAGTTAGTACTGACTCTTGTTTTGTTTCGTTTTTTCCTGGTGTGAGTTTTTCCATTTTGTCATTTTGTCCAGAGAAGAATAGACGAACAGGGGAACAACATACAAAAAATATCAACCATGACCCCAACAAAATACACACTAAACAAATCACCAAAAAACAAAAAAACGGGGGAAAAGAGAGAGATAGAGAATGGGTGGAAAGAAAAGGGTAATATGCTAGGTCCTGGGTATATTTTGGCCTGTTTGTTAGAAGGAACTAGATCCCAAAATTGTAAAGAATGAAAAACATATACACAAAAATAAAATTGAATACAATGAAAGGAAGCCAAAAATGAAGTGTGTGTGTGTGTGTGTGTGTGTGTGTGTGTGTGTATAATGTAAATGTAAAAGTGAAAAAAAAAAAGGCTTAAAAATTGCTCCTGGGTGGCTCAGTTGGTTAAGTGTCTGCCTTCGTTTGAGGTCATGATCTCAGGGTCTTGGGATCGAGCCCTGCATCAGGCTCTCGGCAGCAAAACTGTGTCTCCCTATCACTCTCCCTCTGTGCTCTCTCTCTCTCAAATAAATAAATAAAATCTTTTTAAAAAGAGTTTATATTTTTTTAAAGGGCTTTAAAAAGTTGGTAAAATAAGAAACTGGTTGAAAAGGAAAAAAGAAAAAAGTAATTTTAAATGAAAGGACTAAAGAGTCATGAGAAAAAAAACCTTGAATTCTATATATTATTTTTCCCTAGCACTGGAGTTTTCCAGTTCTGTGTGATCTGTGTACTTGCTATTAGCCTGGTACTCCTGCTGGTCTTCTGAGGGAGAGGCCTGTTGCATTGATTCGCAGGTGTCTTTGCTCAGGAGTTGCACCACCCTTGCCATGGGGCCTGGCTCAGTGTAAGTGGCTCAGGATTGCTCTCGGTGGTTTTTGTTCCCTGAAGGCTTTCCAGGCCACTTTAGAGGATGAAAATAAAAACAGCGGTGCCCCATTCTCCAGCCCTGGAGCTGGAAGATCATGGTCCCCACTCATCAGTGTCCCCTCAGGGAAAAGCAGTCAATCACCTCGTCTCCCTCGTTTCTGTCCCCACTCTTTGTTCACCCAGCCTGTATCCAAACATTTTTATCTTAGGCATGTGACCCTTTTGAGACTCCAAACTTTGCAGACTCCTGTGGTGATCACCGGGGCCACCCAAGTCTCCAAACTCTGTAGACTCCAGCAGCATCCACCCTCCCACCCACCCCTCCCCCACTCAAGTCTCCAAACCCTACAGATTCCTTTGGCATGTACTCATGCCCCTCCTCCAGGGGAATGAGGAGGATCTCCCCAAGGTTCTCCTGCTTGCTGGCTCCCTGATCAGAGAGCGGTCACCCAACTGTGTCACGTTTCATGGTTTATGGCAAATCTGAGCTGAGAGCGCACTCTAGGGCCCGCTGTTTGCAGCAGGCGCCCCCCCCCCATTTCCTGTGGCCTCGGAGATCCTGAGGCCACACTCACCCACCTAGGATTCTGCTCCACTTTGCCACCTTTCAGGCAGGGATATTCCCCCCGACACCCCCCTGCAGACTTGTAAAAGTTCTGATTTTGTGCTGTACTGTTATATCACTTTCTGGTGTGGGCTTACGGAGGCTCCCTTCCCCCCATGGTTTATCTTCTGATTACCTCAGATTCACTTCTTCACACCCCCTACCTTGCAAAAAGTGGTCACTTTTCTATTATAAAATTGCAGCAAGTCTTTTCTTAGATCTCAGGTTGAGTTCACAGGTATTCAGAATGGTTTGATAGCTATCTAGATGAATTCAAGGGACCAGATGAAACTAGGCGCCCTACTCCTCCGCCATCTTCCTCCAAACTCCTCCATTTATTCTTCAACACAAAGTATATAGTACCTACTCTATATACTGCTATGTGCTAATTCTAAAATATATTCTGGAAATTATCTCAGTTCACAGACATTTTCATTTGTATTTTTTTGACTGCTCATCTCTCATTTGTGTATGTACTGCACTTTATTTGCCCACTGCCCTCTTGGTAAACATTTAGGTTGTTTCTGATGTTTTGCTGCTACAAAAAATGTTGTATTGCATAACCTTGTACAAATTTATGGAGGTGTACTTTCAGGATAGCTGCCTAAAAGTGGAGTTGCTGGGTCAAAGGTTAATGCATATGTAATTTTGCCAAATCTTGCCAAATCCCCTTGCATAAGGTTTGTCCCATTTTGTGCTTCCACTCTGAATAGAAAATGTTATCAAACTTTTAGATTCAGCAAAGTTTTAATTTGCCTTTCTCTTATAAGGGAACATGAACATCATTTCATATGTGTAAAGAGCAACTCATGTTTCTTTTTCTCTCTTTTCTCACATTTCTCTCTGGTCATGACTCTTGTCTATATTTCTATCCAATTCTTGGGCTTCTCCATTTTTAAGGGCTCTCTTGCAAATGCTCTCTCCTGGTCTGTCATTTGCCTTTTGATTTGGCTTACTAGGGTGTTTTGTTTTGTTTGTTTGTTTGATAGTAAATTTTATCAACCTTTCTCCAATTCTGTTCCTGGATTTTGAATGGTTTTCTTCACTTTTGGGTTTTCAAGTAATTCACATGCAATACTTCTTTGGTTTCACATTTACATTTGGACCTCTGATCCATTTGGAGTTTATCTCAATGTGAGGATTAGATTCACTTTTAAACTTTTCCAAGGGGCTACGTATTTGTCCCAACATTATTTATTAAAAAGCCTATCTTTTCCTCAGACAGAAATAACTTGATTGATTTTTAGATAGTAACTTATCTAAAAAGAGACTTTTACTCTACTGTGGAATAGATCTGCTCCCTCACTGTTTGTAACAGAGAGGAACAATGCTCACAATAGTATATATGCAATGTTCTCCACTGGCTCCTCCAGAGCCATGTTCTATCCCACCAATGCCACTATAAAAAAAAAAGTCTTCCTAAACCCTTTCATTTATGCCTTTTTGCCCTTTGAATATGCCATGTGTGTCTGGCCAGAGCCTGACTGATGCCAACAGCATCAGAAATAAATACCACTCTATCAGCAAAAAGGTAGATAGCATGGTTCTATCTACCAAGTAGATAGCCAAAAAACTGTCGATGAAGTCACACCTCATTTAGAAATCCAGAGTGATATTGTTTATCTTTTTTTTGTTATATTATGTTAGTCACCATACAGTACATCCCTAGTTTTTGATGTAAAGTTCCATGATTCATTACTTAAGGTATAACACCCAGTGCACCATGCAATACGTGCCCTACTTAATACCCATCACCAGTCTATCCCATTCCCCCACCCCCTCCCCTCTGAAGTCTTCAGTTTGTTTCTCATAGTCCATAGTCTCTCATGTTTCATTCCCCCTTCTGATTACCCCCCTTTTCTTTATCCCTTTCTTCCCCTACCGATCATCCTAGTTCTTATGTTCCATAGATGAGAGAAACCATATGATAATTGTCTTTCTCTGCTTGACTTATTTCACTTAGCATTATCTCCTCCAGTCCCATCCA
This sequence comes from Ailuropoda melanoleuca, assembly GCF_002007445.2. Classification (NCBI taxonomy): domain Eukaryota; kingdom Metazoa; phylum Chordata; class Mammalia; order Carnivora; family Ursidae; genus Ailuropoda; species Ailuropoda melanoleuca. The sequence continues at coordinate 42,442,040 of NC_048223.1, forward strand.
TGTTGCAGCAAATGTTGAGAAATGGTTCTTTTTGATGGCTGACTAATATTCCATTGTATATATGGACCACAGCTTCTTAATCCAGTCATCTGTTGAAGGGCATCTCGGCTCCTTCCATGATTTGGCTATTGTGGACAATGCAGCTATGAACATTGGGGTGCATATGGCCCTTCTCTTTACTACGTCTGTATCTTTGGGGTAAACACCCAGTAGTGCAATGGCTGGGTCATAGGGTAGTTCAATTTTTAACTTTTTAAGGGACCTCCACACTGTTTTCCAGAGTGGCTGTACCAACTTGCATTCCCACCAACAATGTAGGAGGGATCCCCTTTCTCCACATCCTCTCCAACAATTGTTGTTTCTTGCCTTGTCTATCTTTGCCATTCTAACTGGCGTAAGGTGGTATCTCAGTGTGGTTTTGATTTGAATTTCCCTGATGGCTAATGATTTTGAACATTTTTTCATGTGTCTGTTAGCCATTTGTATGTCTTCATTGGAAAAGTGTCTGTTCATATCTTCTGNGGCGCCTGGGTGGCACAGCGGTTAAGCGTCTGCCTTCGGCTCAGGGCGTGATCCCGGCGTTATGGGATCGAGCCCCACATCAGGCTCCTCTGCTATGAGCCTGCTTCTTCCTCTCCCACGCCCCCTGCTTGTGTTCCCTCTCTCACTGACTGTCTCTATCTCTGTCGAATAAATAAATAAAAAAAATCTTTAAAAAAAAAAAAAA